>NW_028292570.1:4982881-5159654 GCF_029948245.1 Actinia tenebrosa
TGAAGTAAATACCATCGGGTCTTCTTTCGAACTTACTGGCGTCTGCGTGTGGAAACATCTTCCTAAAGGCCCTCCAGTTGGCATAATCCCGGTTGTCATGATGTGGCTGCTCCTCAATATCATTCCCAAAAGCGTCGTACATTAGTATATATAATGGATGTTATACCATCAGCACCTCAGTTGTACCCAGATGTTCCTAACGAACTAAACGCTGAAAACTTTCGTCTGAATAAAGCGAACTTGATACTGGCTTACTTGGAAGGGCAGGCAAAACACTATGAAAAAGTTAGGAAGAAATACGTCAGAGCCCGGAGTACGCTACATAAGATTGCGATAACTTCAGGATCCTTTTCTGTTGTGTTAACGGGCTCCGGCGTTGCTACTTCGCTTACCGGGCCGGGAATAATTGTTGGAGTTCCTTTGGCCGGCGTTGGGGCAGCCTGTGGTATTATTTCAGCCGTTGCTACGGGCATTATGAAACAGTTGTCAAGCAAAATATCCAAGCATGACACGACAATAGCTCTGTCTAGGGCTAAAGTAAATACTATTACCGACCTTGTCTCAAAGGCTTTGCGTGACAGAAAGATAGACGACGTAGAATTTTCGCTTATTCTGGCCGAAGAGGAAAAGTACGAGAAATTAAAGTCGGACATAAGGAATAAAAAAACAGTCGTAAAAGATCTTTCCGAGGAATCTCGCAAAAAGATCTACCAGGAGGCAAAAGAAGAGCTTCAAAGAAAGCTTGCTCAGTAAACATCTGCTTTGAAAAGAGCGAAACAGGATTCTATTTGCATATTGAACGTCAGTCTAGAAAATATGCAAATTAGAGTGTAAGACATAAATATAATAATTTTCACATACATAAGCGTCCAGATGTGTCTGGCGTTCGCTTGTGATCGTGGACTTTGGAGCTGGGGAGGCCTAAAGTCCCGAGTTCAAGCCTCGCTGTAGACGCATTTGGACCGGTTGCTGTGAGTGAAAAAAAAAGCCTCCCCCACTCACAGCAACCGTGGGGGGAGGGGTGGAAAAGATAGAAAGTGCGATTCAACCCCGCGATGGGGGGTTTCGCGATTGGAAAAGTCAGGGGGTGTCTCGGGACGCTGTCCGGAGTTCACCCTCTGGTGGGTCGTAAGAAAGATATATGTGTATGTACTAGAGGGCCTCTGGCGCGGAATGAAATAAGCCCCGTAAGCCCAAAACGCAAAAAACCCCACTGGGGATAGCTTGGTGTTCTGCGCGATGCATTCCCCAGTGGGGTTTCTGGCAAAATAAACGCCAGTTTTGCATTTTTATTTTCTCGGAATCCATCCTAATAGGGGGTGGTTGGAGTCTATTTTGTAAAATATTTCGTAAATTACGTCAGGGTAATAAGGAATATCCTTATCCAGCCGACAAAACATCCACTCGGCTCTGCTCATATCAGAAACCTCGGGAATAGACTTACCGGTAATTTCAGACAAAAGATAGGGAATAGCTTTGTAATATTTCCCTAGCTTTAATTTTTTCAACGCTTTCCGTAGACTTTGCGGGGTTGGCTCTTCTAAATGGTCTATGATTTTCTTCTTTACTTCGTTGTCTAAATATACCGGTCGATAACCTTGGATATGACTCATCCAGTCCCTAAAGTATTTTATTCTCTTATAACGTGTTTTCTTACGACCTCCATTGGCGTAATATTGCTCTCTGGTAGCATTTGGTACGGCATTACGAATATTCTTACCACATTCGTAACACTGTGCTGACGTGTCGTCTTCTATTTGCATTTTTTACCACAACAAATATACTTATTTGGCTTAGTAGGTACAAACTTGGGTTTCAAGCACTTTACACAGAAATCATAAGCGAACTCTTTACATTCATGCATATATAAAACAAATATTTTAACTTAATACATAGACACAGCAGCAGTAAGGGAATCATCGCGTGGGTAATACCCGCTGCGGACGCTTAGCGTTTAACCCAGGTAATACCCGGGCCTCCCGGTATCCCCTCCGCGAGTCCCCCTTACTGCTGCTGCAAAACATGGTCAGATCTAGGGTTAGGACTAACTTGGCCATATATTGCGTAAACGCAAACTGTGGTTCAATTTTCAACTCCACAGTTTGCGACAAATTCTCATCGCAAAATGTGGTATTCAAGCATAAGTCACATTTCGCGATGATTCAAACTATGACAATACACAATCGCCACATTTCGCGATAGCGCAATATATGACTTTTTAAGGAATTGTTAGGAAAAGGTAAGTCACATGGGGTTGTAGCTGTTACTGAAAGCTTCGCCTCTGACCATATATTAAAACTGCATGTTTCTGAAAAGTCCTACGCATGTCAACGGAACACCTGAAACAGTGCTCACGTGCTCCATTTTGTAACTGAATCATAGCAGTGATCGGGCTTTATACAACTGAGTAATGTGGCAGTACCTAGGGTCCTTCCCAAAAAAAAAGGTCTTTGTTCCCTTTACATTTTTGTTCCCTTTAAATGACTTGTTCCCCAAAATCAGTGTTTCTCATTCTGTTCCGAAGATTACTGACAAGAATGTATTGTCGTTGTTCCTCAAGTCTTACTTGTTGCATGAAAATACTCTGACAATATTTTGTTTTCCCTGAAAATAAATGCACCTGTTTCCTTGTTCCCAAAATACCTGTGGGAGGGGCTCAACTAGGGGGTTCAAGGGCATATTGAGACCCTCAAGCAAGAGGGATTGACGAAAACAAATTAGAAACACATCTGGAAAGTACTATTCTAAGATTCTGTGCGATCATAACAAGAGCAGCTTCTGGACATCATAGAAAAAGCCCATATTCCGAGTTCTGCGACACTGGGAAAACGTTCTTTGGAAACTGTACTTCTAACTCTTAGACTCTACGATGCATTATCTACAAACATTAAACCATGGACACAAAGAGATAGACAGTAAGATATATTAGCAGAAGCATCTACTATAAAAGATTCCCTAATAATTTCTAAAGAAAAAAAGTACAAAAACGAAGTTTAACACATCTGCAAAGTACTATTTTTAAATGTTTATTCTTGACAGAGAATATCATATATTTTAGAGAAAACACAAAACAATTCGGTAGAGGGAACATTATTTCAAAACACGGCGTAGATTTGTAGATTTGATCATGTGAAAATTTTAAGCTTTTCAGAAATGTTTTTTCTTTCTATATAATTTTTAATTTTTCTGGAAATTTTAAAACTCAAATAATGCTGAGCTTGCCTTTGTTCACTAGTAACTTAAGTGAACAAGAAATACAGCTCAAAACAAATAGCTGCAATTGTATGCTCTGAATTTCCTTACTAATTTCTTTAATGTAAATGAATGTTTCAAAACTGCAATATATTTTAGTATGATATATGATTCCCACTATTCGATAAAAAATTAGATTAAACAATTTTTGTCTATATAACATCAGTTATTGACAGTTATGGGAATATTATTTTGGCATGAGGTAGCAAAAGTTAAACCTGTGAGTGTTGAAGATATTACAGTTGATAAATAATTATTGGAAAGACATCAGTCAAAAATGCTTCATCAAACCCTTTGCTTTTCTACCCTTGTCCCGAGGCTTTCTTCTGTCTTCTTTACAAGCAAAAATCTTGACACTAAGGTGTGAAGTTAAATGATATGTACGGAATAAACAGTGCAAAAAGGCAAATGGAACCCTCCTGGGACAGGGTTTTCTTTTCGTGCATGGGTAAGATTCAATGGAAAGAATACAATTTAAATATTTAAATATCTTTTTTTGGTGCCTTGATGATATGATAATAAATAGAGAAGAGTGTGGAAATAACTTATATTTTGGAAATTGTCCACCATCAATGATCAGATATATTAACTTACTAATAAAATTCAGTAGACTCGGTAAGATGATAAATCTGATGATGGCCCAAAATAAGTTTCATCTACCTCTAGACTCTTACATTAAGATAGTCCACTATTGCACACTACTCAAGGGTGTAAAATATTCCATCAAAACACTTTTAAGAAAAAAGTTCTGGGCAATGACCAGGAATAATGAAATGAAAATGGAACATGTCGGATTCTTTCAATAAAATTAGTTCCTTAAACAGTTATATTTTTTATTGAAAGAATGGTTATAAATATTGATAACAAAAACTGAAAGAAACTGAAGCTTTGAAGTACTAAACACTGCACATTAGTTTCCTTACCTCATGTGTATCATTTTGTACTACAAAATAATTTTCAATACCTTTATTTTGCTCTTTTCATAGTTCAAACTAGTGTTCACTAATAATATTATTATTAGTGCATTATTTACTGCATGTCAGCATATAAAGAAACGTATTAAAAACAGCTTAAATTTACAACACACTATGAGGCTTACTGCCTCATCTATCAAGTACTACTTTTTCGTGGGACTCTATCAGCTCACTAGATACACTGTGCTGACGAGGCCCAATACAGGCCGAAACAGCTGTCCAAGGTTTCTAGTTGAGCTGGCTCATTTTTTACATGACTTAAAATTGTGAAAGGCTTTATGGCACTCTTACCAATTACACATGTTTTTACATGATATCTGTGCCCATCCCACACGGCTCACTGCATCATCTATGTTTTTAAGTGTCATTAATTGTTTTTTTCAGTAATAAAATAGTGAAGTTTGAAAATGAACCGTATCAAGTAATGAATAAAAATATTCATTCAGTCATCGTCTTTTAACATTGGATCATGTATCTCTTACTGTAAAGCAAGTGCCTCAGTTATACTTTTGGACTATTTCCTTTTTTCAATGTTAGAAGGTTGGAAATCATATTAGGGAAATTAGGTTGTATCACCTGTACATAGCCGTGTGTTGCCAGTGTTTGCCGTACAGGGAATCCAAGCAAATAACTTGAATGGGTCTGGCTATATATTACTATGGAGAGGTGATAAACCACCGTAAAAACCAAATGACATGAAAAAATAAAACATTTCAAACTTTAATATTTATAATAATTTTTGTATATCACGGTTATTTGCTTGGGTTTCCTGTGGTTGGTTGCCAGAAATTTTAAATCCAATCTCTTTACAAACAAGAAAGATGACTATCAAATAAAGCAATAACTAGTAGTATCCATGTGCGCTTAAAAAGTGCCTTTCATTCTTGAAAGAAATAGTTTGGTGTTTTGTAACCGTCACTAAGGTATGATATTGTTATTATTATCATGATTTCTATTTATTTGAACTATGAAAGTTCTTGCCTACTTCAAATGTTACCTGGCAAAATATATCGGGGGAAAAAAAGCAACAAATAAAAGAGATAATTCTGATAAACACATATTTCTATACATTATATATAGAATGATATGGAAGACTTAAATCATTAAAAAACTATTATTGAAAATGTGTTGTTCTTGTGAGAAGCATATACATACAACAATCCCTTCTGGAATCGAACCAAAGCTCTTAGAAAAATCTAAGTGCGACCATCAAGGATTTGTGGCGTATGCATAGCTTGTAAGTAGTGTACAAGTGTCGTTTGCAAATGAGTAGATTTTTTATCCCACAATATGCTGCATTTAGACAACAGGTTAGGTCTGAGTCCGCCTTCATAAATTACTTCAGCTCACATGAATTACATTAGCCTAAGGAATTATGTATCATCATTCTCAGACCAACATGCACATCTAGAAAAAAAATTTTTGTTTGATTTTGTCTTGGTGTTATGACCACTTTACTGTGGTGGAGGAGGTAAACGTTCAGCTGGGCTGAAATGAGCTGAGCACGTTGTCAGTTCATCATGCTGCAGCATTACAGCTCGAATTGTCACAAAAACATCTGGGTCAGCTCTTGCATACACAACCAGCAGATGGAGCATTGAAAGAGGACAACAATATATCGTACCTCTTATTTACACTAGTGTAGTGATAAGGGGAGGTTTGGGTCAAATTTTTTGTGAAGTCAAACATGAACTTTTGAACGGCCTCATAAAATGCTTTCTCATCAAATTAATTTTGTATCCCAAGAAACAATAAAACGGTTGTTGTTGTGAGGGATATAACATATTTCCAGTATCCAGTCTCATCATGGTATGAAAAAGGACTATTGCATTTCTCATCGCACCTTCAGATTCCAATGATACATACCCTGTCATTGTTTTTGCACTACTATTGTGCTCCCCCTGTCAAAAGAAACATACCTGTCGATGTCCATAGTTGAGAAATCACGGTTGTTTCTAAACTAGGGCATTCAATATCATGATTGTACCTTGATCTCACATCTTCTGAAAGGCCCCTCCTTGTGCTAATTAGCCACATTTAGAGTAAGTACAAACCTCCCCTCATAAGCATGGTTATTTCTTTCCAGTCAGTTGGCTATTGTTATTGATAAGACTTTCTCAACATCCCGCTGCTCATCCTGTTTCCTTTTTCCCATGTTAGGCCTGTACGTGGATCATGCATACATTGGACAAGGTCTCTTAGGTTGAAATCAGGCATAGCACCATTTCTAACACTGATGGCTATTCCTCTAAGAACATGGCTATGGTCTTCCTTTTTATGTTGTGGTTCCTCATTATCCTCAACTTGCTCAGGGACATACAGATGTTCTCTTAAATTAATTCCTTGTAGGGTGTATGTCTTAATCTTATTGTGTTAAGAATACATGGCCATCAAATATTTCAGCAAGTCTGTTTTTGTCTAAGTTTTATCAGTTTTACCTAAAAAAAACCAATGAAGTATCAAAGTGCCTTTCACTCCTTATGATATAAGGAGTGAGGTACCTGATAATATAAGGAGTGAGGTACCTCAAAACATCAGGAGTGAGGTACATTTCTTTCATAGTCAGAGATTTGTCATACATTAAGATTGATAGTCAGATGAAAATTAACAAAATATTAGCTTACCAGCACCAGCTACCTGAGGATAAGGTTTATAATATCGTTGGTACTTGGTTCTTTGTAGAGAAACAAGTGCATCTTGAAAAGATAGCCAATTTGCTGCCAAAGTGTTTTCAAGAAAGTGGATGTCTTGTATGAGAATGGCTCCACCTCAATGTATACAATAGAAACATGCATAATAAGTAAATTACGAGCCTTAGATGAAATGTATACAATAGATATTATCTTTTAAAACTATACTTTTGTTTACAACATAAAATTTATCCTACTTACCAATGTGCAGGGGTTTTAAATACAATTCAATCTGGTGTACTGGCAATTTTTTTGGCCTCTGATGTTGCATCCACGATAATGTGTATTATGTTCACAGGCCTATTTGTCCCTTGTGTCCATATCAAGTTGAATTCACCAGTCACAAATCCTGATAATTACAAAGTACAAACAAAAGGTATTAACAGCTGATATCTGCATTTTTAGATATAATTAATATGATAAAATGACTACATACCAACAGCTACCATCCCAAATGGCTTTCATTTCATTTTCAACTCTTTGCAGTTCTCACTGAGGGCTCAGCAATGTTGACTTTTGCCTGACAAGCAGGAAAAAAATGAGACCCTAAGCATGAACGCCATTTATCAGGAGAAGTAGTGATATGCAACAAACCTTCAAAGGATCTCGCTGAAGTGCTCCTGGTGCTTGACCTCTGGGACTAACAGCAAATATGTGTGTCGAAGTCTCTTGGGTTGGTTTAGATGTATTTTTATTCTGGAATCATGTTGTACATATCAACACATTCGGTTCGAGCCATGGCTTGCCTAGAAACTAATTTACATCATACAGATGTCCATATATGGGGTGCTATGACATCTCCCTCTTTGTGTTCAATTGTTCAATGTTTATCAACCTTATGGTTAATTGGTGTTGATCAATATATGTAAATGTTCAATGTCAACTTATATGGACAGGTTATATGCTTTTTTTTTGTATCAACTCTTTACAAACGTAGTCTAATAGGAGCTTTGATTGTACGCCCATATCTAGTGGTATAGCTTGCTGATTGATTGTTCTGCTCCTTTGGTTTACAATCACTTAAAGGTAGTTATCTCAGCTTTTGGTAGCTTCAGTCATCTGTGGTCTTTCTTGTACCAATACCGCTGGTTTACCAAGTAGGTCTTGGGGATGATGTATGTTAAGTGCAGGTTGGGTTTCTTGGTAGTCCCTTCTTTCTGGTTCTTTAAGCTGGCTTGTTCTCGGTCTTAGATGTTCTCTGGTTCTCTGGTAGAGCTTACCGTTTATCCCAACAACGTATGTCCTTGGTTCGCTTATAGGGTTGGGTTTCCTTGTGATTTCACCCTTGTCCCACATTCTTTTGTGCGTATTGTACACATATATGCTCCTTGACAAGTAATGGTCTGGTGTCAGATTTACTTGCCTTTCTGTTATAGTACTCTGCTTGTTTCACTTGGGAGAGTCTGATTGCTTCCTTGTGGTGACCATTGTCTGGATGTGAGGATTGCAGGACATGGTTGCTGTTTGGAATAAGCAGTCGGGGCTTACGTCCATACAATAACTCACAGGGTGATGGTATAGTGCTTGTTCGGGGTGTGATTTTGTAGATCCAGAGTGCTGTGTAAGGGCACTTCTTTTCATTTAGGGCCTTCTTCCATAAGGATTTGCATGCTCCTATAGCTCTGTCTGCGACGCTGTTTGCTTGGTGATGGTAGGGTGAGCTGAATGTTAACTTGATCCCACTGTTTTCACATTACTCACAAAACTCTTTGCTAATGTACTGCGTACCAAAGTCAGCATGGATGTGTGATGGTAATCCATATTCTGTTAACACATGCTGGAAGTGGCTACATAATTTATGGTATTGGCTGTAATATTAGCAATTTGACTTATGACAGGAAATCTTGAGTAATAGTCTACAATCATTAGATACTTTGAACCGTTGAATTCAAAGATATCAGTTCCTAACTTTTCCCATGGTCTAGAAGGAAGATCTTGTTGCAATATGAGAAGACAGGATAACTGCACTGAGGTGGTACTTGATTAAGGAAGACTGAACAACTGCACTGAGGTGATACTTGATTAAGGAGGTCAGGATAACTGCACTGAGGTGGTACTTGATTAAGAAAGACTGAACAACTGCACTGAGGTGGTACTTGATTAAGGAGGTGAGAACAACTGCACTGAGGTGGTACTTGATTAAGGAGGCCAGAATAACTGCACTGAGGTGGTAAGAGGAATGGATAACTATGGGGATACCGCTGCACTCTGAAGATCTTGTGACTTGTGGGGAGACTGCTGCACCCTGAAGATCTTGTGACTTGTGGGGATACTGCTGCACCGTGAATATCTTGTGAATTGTGGGGATACCGCTGCACTGTGATGATCTTGTGACTTGTGGGGATACCGCTCCACCGTGAATATCTTGTGACTTGTGGGGATACCGCTGCACTGTGATGATCTTGTGACTTGTGGGGATACCGCTGCACTGTGAAGATCTTGTGACTTGTGGGGATACCGCTCCACCGTGAATATCTTGTGACTTGTGGGGATACTGCTGCACTGTGATGATCTTGTGACTTGTGGGGATACCGCTGCACCGTGATGATTTCACCTATTTATTTTATTTTTTCTGATGTCTTTTTTTTTTTTGGCAAATGAAATATTATCATCAGGGTGTTTTTGCCACAGATAAACCTCTTTTTTAAAACAGGTCATTGACATTATTCATACTTGGTTTTAAGATAGTTGTAAGTGAGGTCACACCACATGGTGAAATAATGGGACTCTTCTGCATCCAATGGTACCCAACCATGTTTATCCATTCGACACATGACATCTTCCTTGTTTCTGTCTGATGATTCCAACCATTTTTCGAGAGACACATTCCATTCAAAAAATGTGCATCTTTTCCTATTTTTAACTCTGTGAGCTGTTTTCCAGTTTGTTTGCTTATCAAATTCCTCAGGATAACCCATTAGCACATGGTAATCCCCAGATGGGTATCTTCTAGCAGGCCTTTCCTGAAGATACCTTTTCACTTCTGTATTCAAGCCAACAAAACATGAACTTTGGATCTGTTCAGGGTACATTTCTTCAAGGGTTTCAATCTAAGAGACGAAGAGAAAAAGTTAGCAAAGGAATTAACTTCCAAACATGATGATTGGCAAACAGACTGTTAAGTTCAATTTTCACCTGGTCTAAAAATGGACTCATTAAAGTCTTAGATCGTTGCTCTCAAGCAAATCTTATCATTGACAATAACATATTTAATCTAATATACTGATATCTCAAACGGAAAACAAGCAAGCACAAATGCATATTTACTTAACTGTATCAGTGTAGCAATTATTAAGATATCATGGGAAAAAACTATTTGTCTTTTTCAAAGACATTCCCATCAAAGTATATAATAGTTCAATTCTTAAAAACAAAGATTTTGGATTTTGACATTTGAGTTGTCTAAATTCATCACATTTTCAATTTCATCACAAGGAATTTAGTTTTTGACAGACACGAAACTGTAATGTGTTATGCATATAATATGCATCTCAAATTGAAGGTACTTATGAAAAAATCAAAAAGCATTTTATGGACAACATTATTGACAATTACTGTATAACTTCTGAATAAAGCAAATGAAATTTAACACTGACATTGTGTGGCAAAATAAAAATAAATAAATAAATAAAATTTAACAAAAAAAAAGAAAAGAAAAGAAAAACATTCTTCAAAACGTTTGTCCCATGATACCCTAAGAAATGACGAGGCTTCACTTACTTCCTCTGTTGCTTCCTGCAGGAGGTTTCAAAAGAACCAGCAGAAGATAATCTGTTTCTTCTTCATTTCTGGCAACTGATGATATGGCTGGAAGGGTAATAGAATAGCAATGATTCAGAATTGGAAAAAGTAATGTATATTACTGTTCTTAAAATGTAAACAAAACTAAGGTAAACAAATCAACTAAGAGCTATTACAGTGTACTGCTAAATGGATTTTAAAGTTGAGTTGCAATTAACACAACATATAAAGACAATAAAAAGATATGAGAAGCTCCTATATATTTCAATTGTAATTATAATAGGCATTATTAATACCTGTGGCAATGACATTTTCTGAATCTAGATTTACTGGAAAGAGTGGTGGTAAGCTCTGATAGTTAAAGATATCATCATCCTCATCACATGAAGTAGCATTGCTCTTATCATTTTCACTTTTTTTTATAAAATTATTTTCACCATTTTTCTTCCAATCTTATGTAGGTATTCAAAATTCAATCTCAAAATCAAGCTTGTGATGACACCCCATTTTCAGGTTCATTTTTGGAATTAGCATTTAATTCTGCATCAAATAGCTTGATGTCACCTTGAGGTACTGGGATACATTTACATGTATGACCACTATATAGACAGAGAGGTGGATATTACACTTTATCTTTTGACTTACCACTAGTAGATGTGTCTAAAAAATTCTCCTCTTCCTATAAGTAAAAAAACAATTCACAATTCAATTAAAATATGCATTAAAATTGCAATGTTTGTATAATAGATGACACAACTATTGTGCATGTCAGGTACATTCGTGATCATTGAATGGAACTGTAAAAAAGAAGTATTGCTTTGAATCTTATAGTTTTTTGTGTTCTCTGAAATTCTTAAGATTCCAATGGCTACATTCTCAAGCTCGAATGCTTAGAGTGGAATGATTTCCATATCATCTACTTCAAGTCATGCTTCTTCCTTCTGCAAGTTGTGAGACAAGAATATATTTCGACTCGACTGAATAATTATTGTCAGTTCAAATTGTCGGTTCATAAATTGAAATGATATATTTACGACGGTAAGATAAAAAATTCCATTATGATTGCTTTGCATCTTATTCTAAGTTTAATGAGGTAGAAGTTGATGAATTATCTGAAATTCCTTTACTTATTCTTATATCTGATAACAAAATATTAAAAGCTTCATTTTTTTATGTATTTGTCTTTAGAGCAAAAACATTTCATATAGCTTCAGAATGGGCTTCTAAATAATGAAAAATTAGCTCAAAGTTTGAAGTTAGTATGTTTACCAATATTACAAGACATAAATTCTTAGACTATTCTTCCTTTAACAGTACTGATCTTCGGTTACTAAATATACTTCTTTCAAACAATAGCTGATTTGGAGAATGAGCAGGTTATCAAAATTACATACGAGCGTTTTATAACGTTCAAAATTCTTGGAATCTTTTAAACCATTGTTCCTCTATTGTCATTGCTTCGTTCGTAGAAGACATGCTTAATTCTGAGACAAAGCGGCGAGGTGTTCAAAGTTAAAACGATCCCAAGTCTTTATAACATAAGATTTCTTTCTTTAGTAAGTTTAAACACTTGGACCGAATTCAAACATATGAGTTTTAGTTAAAGCCTCTTTTCAAATCTATTAAGAATTACTCGAAATTTATAAAATAACGAGAGGTGAGATTAACAACATTTAATTTTTGGATGGTCAGCTCCAGCTGAAACGGCTAACATTACAAGCTGATTATCCGTTCTAACCCTAAATGAAAATTCATTTATATGTTCCCATATTTATAAACAAAATTTTAATGTATACTAACCATGGTATTGTCTTCAAGAGTAAGACAAAAAGAATTCTTGATGAAACGCTTGAGGACACAATATTGAATACTGTACGCACTCAACTGGAAGATAAAAACGTGGTCAACGTGGTCTCAACTATGTCTCCCCTTCCCCCAAGGGAGGATATTCAATGAGTTGGTTTCACCATGCAATCTGATTGGCGGATAAAAGCACGTCTTCTATTGGCTAAGAGGTATTAGGTCAGTTCTGCCATGGAAGGACACCTCCGGCGGGTAATCGTTTTTATTCAAATCCAGCTGTTGGTCTATCATCAATTTTGCGTTCTGATTGGATGAGCAACTATACTAATCTATAAGTTATAGCCTTATAGTAGCGAACAGTGGCGGCTTTAAAAGCCAAAACACTAATTTTATTGGAATTAATTTTTATTTATTTATTTATTTATTTTTATTTTTATTTTTTTTTGCATCTATATATTTGACCGACTAGTTGAATTTGACTAAATGACTTTATCAACAGAAAATACATTGCCATTAGTGATGTAAGGACGAAAGGGGAAAGGTTTATGAGGTACTAGAGAGACTGATAAGTCGCTGTGCTGGGTATGCAAGATAATAATTAAAATGAGTTATTCCATAGCTTATATAATGCTTATATAATGTCACGTGGGGAAAGCGGGGCAGTGATACTTTCGCAATCAACACAAAGATATGATTTCCTCTGAAGTCGGCCTGTCTTCTGTTAAGGTTTTATTCGACCTTCTTGTACAATGCTTGTTTAGTCTTACTGCAACTGTATACTGCAACTGTAGAACTGGAGCTAACTCTTACTTCTACTTTTGCTTCTGCTTTTTCTTCTGCTTTTTCTTCTGCTTTTTCTGCTTCTCTTGCTTCTAACTCTCTGCTGCTCTGAACTCTGAGTGAGCTCGTATTTAATGGCTAAGCTAAAGTAATACGTCACATAACTGGTTTGTACCAGGTCAAACTAGATTGAACCAGTTAGGCCAAGTATACGTATGACGTAAGAGCTTGAAACAGGTGTTGGCTTAAGGAAAAAGTACGAGCACTTAGTTCTAAGAGCTGACCCTGAAAATCGGTCGATGGTGCTCGCTAGCTTATCTAATAGAGAACGGATTGTACCAAAAATAAGTTACAATTATGATTATTCTGAACAAGAGATCAGAAAAAGGCTTAGGAAGTAATTGTTTGTACAGTAAACAACCCTGCTCTTTCCCAGTACGCATGTACAAAGTTGTACATGATCAAAACCCGTTTTTACTGAAAAGTACAGTAGATTTGCAGCTGTTGTTTACTACAAAAAGTACTTCCCAAATCAAAATAAAGAGGTTTCAATTATATTTGTTATTTTAAGAAGGTTTAGCATTTAAGTTTGATGATAATTTATGAATTTATATAGCGCCTTTTCTTATGAATATAATCAAAGGCGCTTTACATTTAGTTTCTATTTCTAGAATGTTTCCCCCTGATATTTTCCCTTGATTGTATTTTTCCCTTTTGCAAGAATGCATATTATTTTAGCAGCTTTAATGAGTTCAGTGTTCTTTATCACTTAGGAAGAATATTTGGTTGATCTGAGAAAGATAACCATGAGCTTTGAGATTTAGAACAATTGGACATTAGGTTTTTTGAGAGCTACAAATCATATTTCGCGCGAATTTTGCCCGGTTTTCGCGCTTTTTTGTACCAGGCCGGTGTCTGCCATTTGCCTTGAGCAATTGAGTATTGATATCAGAAGAAATGGCGTAAAAAATGAAAGTTTTAGCAAAGTTTTCGGGTTTTCTTTTGCGTTGTCAGAAGGTTGAAGCTGAAAAGTAGAGAATTGTAAAACCGGAAGAAACATTTTGACTTTTTTAGTTATATTTGGAACTGTCGGAATGAAATGTATACGAAGAGATTTAGTTTGCACAAAATCAACAAATACTGTTTGATGGACACAGATGTGTGCCAAATTTTGCAAAATGGCGGTCATGTTTTGTCATAAGAATGACACTTTGATAGTGCTCTCAAACCGAATCATGAATTGTGTTTATTTCTACGAAACAACATTTATATGACAATTCTATATCGTGTCTTGCAAAATGACAAGCATATGAGAAGCATATGAGAAGTTTAAGATCTTGCGCATCGAGAAAAAACTTCAAAAACTGTGAGTACCTAAATATTTTCTCTACTTATTCATAACCTTGAACCTACTGCGCAAGACCATTTTCGGAATTTTTCTGGCCATGTATTTCTTGTATTACTGATATAAAGCAGTAGCAAAATGTAGTCTTGTTATATAGCTACTAGCCTGCGTGCAGCCAGACTTTTCTCTCGTACATCGAGACTCCCGGGAAACAAAACCGCTAACTAGCTATTTCCCTCGCGACCACTCAGACATTAAGTGTATAATGATTATAGCTAAGACGGCGTATTTTTTTTTGAAATATATCTATGATAGGCAGTAGTTGTAGGAGAGGAGAGGAGAGGATATCGAGACAAAGGAAATGTTATATACTTTGATTCAAGAAAGCGAAGCCCTTTGTCTGTTGCTTGACATATACCTGTTGATTCATTCACGGTCAACCAAACTTAACGGACAAAATAACATTAAATCTTCAGACGGTTAACCTCAAAATGAAAATGCATTTCTTTACCGTAAGACATACATGTTTAATAAAAGATTTTACAGAGGAACACGAATGAAAGGAAAACCACGAGACACGCAGCAGGCGTGATGTCAAAAAATAAGACAATGAACAAAAACAAAACCCGAAAAATTGTAAAAAAAAGTATTACGAAAATCTTTACAGAATTTTCATGGTAAAAAAATTCAAAAACTTGATACGTGTATCTGAGATTTACAAAGAAGATATCACTGGTCTACTCTGCTTTCGTTAGAGTAAAAAGAATACTACTTCTTCTTCATTTATTTGCTTGAGAACCTCGTGATTATAATCAAGTTAGCACTCCAATTGAAAACATTTCCTCGGAAACGAAAGATGTATATAAAGCTAGACAACAGGTAAGTTACTCGTTTTCTTTAAATTTATTGAAAGACTTAAAATGGAAGTGCCTGGAAGTAAGATAATTTTTCTTGATTTTAATATATTTTACACTGTTTCTAAGTAACTGTTGTTATATGTATATATATATATGTCTATCAGTGCATATTATATAAACAATGCACCCTCGTTTTCAATTAACAATATATCATTCTAATAAATTTCATCACGGGCTTATTTTGAGTTGCACTTGTCAGCCGTGTGAAAACTTCATTACGTAAAATTTCTATAAAAAGAATAAATCATCAACTCCTATAAATTCCATTTCGACCATGGAACGAACGAGCACCACAGGTTTGTTAGCCACTGACTATCAAATACTACCCTTGTAAAAACAAGGACTGTTTTATCAAGGGCGCTAGGACAAATACGTCGGGTTGTATAGCTATATTTAAGTCATTCGTAGACATGTAAGGTCATAAACATCTTTTGACGTGTCTATAATATTCCCCATTAACCCCGATTACTTGTGTTTGAATTGGCCCTCTACTCTATGAAGTGTCCGTACACTAGAGTCGAACTAGAGGGTGTAAGTGGGGTTTACAGATAACTGACAAAGAGGTTTTTTACCCGATACGGCGGCCATCTTGAATTCCATTGTTTGAAAATTATTCACTTATTTGAAAACATAACCTCGCCACTCTAATACCAGCTGAGCGATGAACGCGGCGCGCAAAGCATGAGTGGACAAAGTGACCGGTCCTAAGCATTTACTGAGCTTGAAAGAACGAAGCAAACAAAGAGGAAATTGTTTATTTTCTTCTTGAAAAAAGATTCAGTATAAAGATTTATGAAAAGCCTCATCTGAAAAGCCTCATTTCTGAGCCGTAAGATCACCAAAAATCAGTATCAACTGCAGTTACTTTTTCAGGTTTTTCGATCGATTCAATCTTACTGAAGCCATAACGTGATTAATTTTTTAACAAAATCTTCTTAAGAAACACGTGTTGTAATCTCTCAAGTAAACAGGTAAAATCCTTAGGACTACAGTGAAGTTTGATAGCCTGAGGGAAGAAACTCAGGGATTAACAATATATTTGTGTTGGATATGCTTGAAAATTCCTACTCCCGATAGATAATATACCAATACACAATTAATAAATCCTTCTGTCGTTCGTAACTAGCAAGGGCGGATCCAGCCAAAGTTTTAGAGGGGGGGGGGGGGGGGGGGGGGGCTAATTGAGTTTCTTCCGTCAACACAAAGAAAAACAATATAAAAAAGCATCGTCTTTTTCTGCTGAAGGGTCCCCCCTGAATCCGCCCTTGACTAGTTACCATGGTGCCATCATAGCTTAATCGAGCGGAATGGTTTGGAAACTCCATGAGAACAAAGCTATTGCTTTGCTTTCGAGATTGAACCGTACCATCACGTGATACTGACCGTGCACAATGAACCAAAGTAAGTATGGCTGAAAATGATCATTTCCTTATTATTTTCATGTATGAGTATTTTGAAAGTGAAAACTTTCATTCCATGACCAAAAACCATGCGAATAAATATTTCCGCGCAGATACAGTTAAGTAAGCATTAAAAAGGGCAATTTCCTTTTCAATGAAAAAATCAATATCAATCATATAGGATTAATTAACAAATAATAACTATTTTAGACAATTTTTAGGAGAGAAAAAGGATATATTCTCTAATACTATGAACAAACGGAACAAGGCCCCGTCCACACGTATCCGGAAATTTTTGTATCCGCAAATTATTTTTTGCGGATACGAAAATGTTTGCGTCCACACGCAGCATATCCGAATCGTTTTCATCGTCCACACGTATCCGTTTTCGTAAAATTTGCGGATACGGACACAAAAATTTGCGGACACGTGTGGACGCAACCCGTATCCGTAAAAAAAAATTGCGGATACAAACATTTGCGGATACGTGTGGACGGGGCCCAAGTTTTCCTTCTCTGTGCACGGTCAATGGAATCAAACAAAAACCTAGAACAATAGGATTCCCAAGCATTCCGCTCCATGAACTATGGTGCTATGAGAAGAAGGTTAAGTTTTTCTGTTTTCCCATCGACACCTCTGGCAAAAGCAAGGACCAGTTGATGATCAAGACATGCATATTTATAATAACTATAGACTTCGATCGATCTCAAACTACTAAGAAATGAAACTGAGATTAAATGTGCTTGTATGCCGGCCCTACTGAACCCTATACAGTGATGTATTATACGTTTCACTTTCAAATTCGATGTCAAAATGAACTTGAATGCAGGGCTTCTCGTCATCATGCGAATCAAGATGGCGTGGTTCGATGACCCACAAAAAACCCAAACAAGGTTACTGCTGTATGGCTTATAAGGCAATGTACAAGAGATATGATATGGAGATATAACGATAAAATGTTTCACTCAACAATCTGCTTCAAAACTTGCTACAATCGTTGTTTGTACTTTGTCAAGTCTTCGGGCGAAGTTTTAGCGCGATTTGAGGCCATTTAGTGTGTTGGTTTTTTTTTCGAAATCCAAGTTCTCCCTATGAATCAATAGCACATTTGCATGATGACGTCACGCGCGCAAAGCATGCTGGTTGTAGAGGTTAAGGCTGAAGAAACAAAAATGGCTTCTGTTAGCGGTGGTTATACTTGCTGTGTTCCAGGGTGTTTTAATAATAATAAGCGTGATAAACATTTGTCTTTCTACAAGTTTCCGAAAGATAAAAAACTAAGGAAGCTGTGGTTAAACAATATTTCAAGGAAAAACTGTTCTCCCACGGCTGGGCACAAAGTATGCAGCCAGCATTTTCAAGGAGGCAAGAAGACTTATCTTAACAATATCCCAGTTATCTTTCCTTTAGCCAAGTCTCATAAGAAACCAACGAAGCCACCAAGAAGGAAACTTATCAGACATGAAACTAGAACTGATCAAGAAGAAGTGGAATCAGATATTAAGGAGGTAGCACCCGAAGAAGTCGAATTTATTGATACCGAAGAATCAAATACAGTACAACAAGAAATCCGTGGTCTTACCATACCATTAAGCTACAGAATGCCCTTCGTGCAAATGAAATCTTGAATTCCGAAGTTTCAAGACTGAAATTCGGTTTTTTTTTTTAAACATTCAAAGGATGATATGAATTATTATGTTGGAATGAGCGTAAGCGAGTTTGATGCCCTGTACAATTTTCTCAATTATCAAGGCACTTGCCACCGTCGACAGAGCGGAAAAACCGGACGCATGCGCATTAGAGACTATTTTCATGAGCACTCCAATATGGCGGACGAAAGCGGTAAAAATCTGTCTCTAGGAAAATTGCTCTAAAAACGGACAAAAACGCAGCAATGACACTCAAAACTTTTGATCACAACTCGTAATCTGCCACAGTACTTGATCTTGGTAGTTTTTTTGAAGCTTGTGGTCGACTTGACGCCAAAATAATGAATTCTTCGACTTGATTCAGAAGGACTTCGATCGCATCTCCTAGTGTTCGATGACAAGTGGAGAATCTTCAAATATAAGGACAGATATGGATATATAAGCTTCATACTTCGGCAAAAGAACGATAACTGAATGAACTTAAACATATCAAATAGCATCCGAAAAATTTTGATACCATTTTTCAAACGAGGCAATTGAACTCACGACACGTGGGCCGAACAAGCGTAAGTTTACCTACACTGTTTTGCGAAGCATATATACCCTTGAAAAACTTGTTTTATTGCCATTCAATGTTATTAAATTACTGTATTTGAGATTGATGAGTGTGAAATGTTCTTTTATTAATAATAAACATCAATTCTCTTGGATTATTCGTCCTCATTAATCTTGAATACATTTTCTTCTGCTATCTTTTACTGCCACTCCAAGGTCAATGTCGAACGCAAGAGCGGCGCAAGCGCGTCAAATTCCCGCCTTTTTTCAAGCCCTTTAAGAGTCCTTCCGAGCACTTTAAATTTGTTGCTACGAGGAGAAGAAACACCATTCGTAGTTTTTATATTAAGAAGTAATTTAAAATGGCCCATAATAGTTGTATTTTTTCACCTCGTCTTCGAAAGTCCGACGACCTGTGTAGTGGTTCAGTTCGTCAAGTAGAAGGTCTCGAAGCGCGAAGTTGTGGTTTTTCTAAAGCTATTTCAGTGTGCTTTTACCATTTGAAGCGTAAAAAACAGCAAAACAACAAAACTTGTTGCTATCCTATACATGAAAAGACCTGTAATGGTTCACTTGTCCCCTGCCCCCAACGCCTATTCAAAGTGTTTGACGAGATGCTAGTACACCCAACCAAAAGAGGTACATATGCTCCGGGCATCTGAGTGACGCCGACAAAAATACTCACATCACGTCTATGGATTCGTATTGTCCACAAAATACGAGAAAGGTATGGGGAAAAACACATTTATTTAAGCTATTTTTCTTATTATAATTATGTAAAAAAAAAAAAAAAAGCAACATGTCTAGACACTGTCTAGACTGTTTTCTAGACGATGTGTTCCTGACCACTTTTACGTAAGAAAATAGAAAGACAGACATAAACTGAAGGGAAGACAGCTTTTTCTTATTTACAGTAAAACCATTTCTACAAAATATTGTCCTACAGACTTTAAAGTGCAAATGAACCCTTTGACAAAGTAAATAGTTGATTGGTAAAATATTTCTTGATTTGAGTGATGCGTCTCTAAGTTATGAAGGTTTATACTTCCAATATGCTAATGAGTGTGACGTCTATTAAGGCTTAATTAAATATACAAAATCGAACTGGTTCATATAGATACAGTATTTAAAAAGCATCATTATTTTACTCATGGTTTACATGAAAGCTATTTTAAATTTGTATTTTCAAAATGGCCAGCATTTAGTATTACTAGTTACAACAAAAACACTCAAATACCTTACCTGACGTCATCATCATTAATATATTGGAAGTATAAACCTTCATAACTTAGAGACGCATCACTCAAATCAAGAAATATTTTACCAATCAACTATTTACTTTATGCAGAATCAGTACTGAATGTATTGTAAAAGGGTTCATTTGCACTTTAAGCTTCAAACAGTTTTTAGTGAACCCGCAATGAACAATATTATATTACTGAACATAATTAATTTGGAAATTGATTAGCAAAATAAAGGAAACAAATCAGACACAGGAGAGATAGAGAAATATAAAGAGATGCAGAAGAGAATATTGGAACTGGAAAAGTACAACCACTCACTTGTAAGGGAAAATGGTCATTTGGCACATCAAGTAGGGGAGTTTCAACGAGAAAACAGCATGCTGAAGCAAAAGCTCTCAGGTAAAAAAAATTAAAATAAAATAAAATAAAACAAACAGAAAATAAAAACTGAAATTTAAATCCCCCCTCTAATCTTACCTTCAACAAATCAGAGAAGTGCCTATGTCATTTGACAATATTCTCAGTATATTGATTCTACAGGTAAGCTGTTCACCCCCAAAAATCATATAGTTGAGTGATATATCTTGAACTTAGTAATGAAGGTCTATATATATATATATATATATATGTACACCCTTATTGAATACTTCCAACTAAGCTTTCAGTTTCAATAAATCAAAAATGTTTGTGACAGCACCAAGCTTTAGGGAGCTGTTCAGAAGATTTCACAAAGAGCTGACTTTACACTATGATGACAATGGCCATCTTCTTTATGACCCACAAGAAATGAAGAAGTTTGCAGAACAATGTGCTCCTGGTCTGTTTGGCCAAATCTATGATAGTATTATCAATGATGAGTATGGTAATCCTACAAAGAAACGAGAAGAGCAGCAATTACAAAGAACAGTTTCCATTTTACACACTCTGTCATTCTTTAGAAATCAGGTAGTGAATATAACTAAGGCGAATTTTCAACCATTTATAACTCACACAAAGTGAAGGTGAAGGTTAACACATGGATACCGACTTAACGAAGGGATCCCAATACTATTACATTTTCAAACTGCCTTATTTCATAATTACATCATGGCTTGTTTGCTTGAGCAAAAATAGAAATGTGGGCTAAACCTTCTTTCATCCAGGATATTTATGGTGTAATATTTACTTAGCTGATCTCATTTTAATGTGACATCATAGTGAAAAGGGCAGTTCACAATGAACAGTGTTATCTTACTGATAAGCCAATATTGAATAAATTTAAATGATTTTATTCAGAAAAATAACAAACTGCAGCTGGACTGTGGAGTTCACATGGCAACTCATGGAGCTTCACAGCAGGCTTTGATGGCTGGCATGTCTATGGGCTTTGCCCCCCACCCCAGAACAATTTTTAACCACAAAAAAGACTTGGCCTTAATGAGTCACCAATTAACAAAGGAAAGGATAAACCAAGCTGATAAGGTAAACCACCTCTCTTTCATTCACTAAAATAGGAGGGAGGAAATCCAGAGAACCTGGAAAAAACCCTCGTGGCAAGGGAGAGAACAAACTCAACTCACACGATCCTGTCAAGCCAGGGCTCGAATCCAGACCACAGTGATGAGAGGCCAGCAGTGAACCACTACATCACCCATGCCATGTTGTTCATGACTTAATTTATATTGTGTGCATTATAATTTGTGTCATTAATACTGTCATAGAACAAAGAATTCATGTTGTTAATAATTGACGACTTCCACGCAATTCATACTGTGCAAGACCCCAAAAATATCAACGACAAGCAAAGCAGTTCATATGGCCACCGAAATTCTTGACATTCAGAATAATGTACCTGCAATTCCTGTGCCTGCTGACATAAATAGATTGCACAAAACAGTACTCGTCGGGCAGAAAGAATGCAGAGGAGGAATAAGTGTTCCAAAAGTATGGGAGCTGTTCCAAGAACAATTAGTTGACTACTACAACCAATATTTTCAAGCAACACTTCCACACCAGTTTCTTGAATTTGACATGCAGAATGCACAACGATGTGTAGAACACCTGAGGTAGATAATTAAAAAAATCAGTTAAAAGATAAAACTTATGATTTCCACAGGTTCACTTTAATTAAACTTTCTTATAATCAGCAGCACACCTTTTTAAATTTTATCAAAAACAATATAATTTACTTGGATCGACAATGAAAGCTTATTTTAAAAAATCCTATATCATTACCTATCATTACAAGGTCAGAAATATATATAACAATCATTAATGCTTGACGTTTGCAGATGTTATACAGATCCTGAAAGAAGGGAAATGGATACGCTAAGATCAGTTGTATTAATTGACGAGGATGAAAGACCCCTGAAGAGTCTAAACAACTACAAGGAGGCATTACTCCACACTGTTAGAGAATCACCACAACTTGTGCAATATATGCAAAATAATATCTTATTTACGACAGGAGATTGGCCAACTTGGTATTTTGAGAAAAAATTACTTGCTCAGGTAAACACAACATGAACAAAGGAAAAAAATGACATAAAAGACACTAGATCACAAGGGCTTGATTATGAATTTTACAAAGATTATTTACATTATTTACCTTCTTCTTGCAGCTCAATCCAATTGAAGATCCATTCCATTTCATTTCTCTTGTACCTTGGCAGGGACCCTTTCACATCTCTTTTAATGCTCAACAAAATGTTGTTAAGATCTACAGATTTTTCTTTGAGCCATTATACAAGGCTATATTTGGCCAAAGGAAAGTATTAGCAAAAAAACCAAAACCCTTTAGGATCAGCACCTTGATTACTGCTTGTTTTGGAGGTTGGCTTCTTGTCAGGGACACTGTATTGCAGCACTTTGGCCAACGATACAAGAGTACTGAATATGCTTTGTTGTTACACTTATTGGACGAAGTTGTTCCTTTGGTCTTCCACTTCTATCCAGTTATCTTTCGCAGTGGAAGTTATGAGTCTTACAAAGAAGCACTGGTTCGAGTTGCTGTTTTGTTTATTATTCACCGTCGTCGTCATTATGACAAGGCCACTCTGTGTCAACTGAGTGACATGATCCATCATGAAAATCTGGCATCAATCCATAATGTCAAAAGGTCGATGAATGTGCTCTCTGAGAAAAAAGTGGAAATATTTCATTCATTATTAAGAAGGTACTGTAATGAAATAAGTGTAATCACATATTAAATGCAATAATTACTACAGACTGTTAACTATTTATATATATATATATATTTCCAATCGAAAGTAAATTAACATAATTTATGAAATTTGTAATTGACAGTGAAATACAGCCCTGGTATACACCTGAGCAGATACGAACAACAGCTCATATCCTGAACACTCTGCGGTTCAACAATGATTTCCAAGAATGGTTTGTGCCACAATATAAAAGGGGACAAGGTATTATAATTAGACTCAACATATTATTTGAATATTATTTAGCTTCAGCATATCCCATAAATAATTCCTAATTTAGGTATTTTTATTTTTTAGAGGGCGAGTGGGTTAAATCAGTTATTTGTACTGTCATTTTTTTGTAAATAAAGTTCATTCATTCACACAAGGGCACAAGGACTATTCAGTTATCTGTGGCCTTGCTGCAGAGCACATCATTGACCTGTTTGGGGATATTTGGAACAGTGGAGATGGTACAGTAAAACTACCCAAAGGGAGAAAAACATTTCAGGTAAGACGAGTTTGTGTTTTAAGGTGACTGCCTACTTTTGGAAATTGATTTAAGCTTTTCTTAAAACTTCGATTTTCCGAATTGAAATTTAATGCTGATTCCAAATCTGGAAAGAAAAATAGGGTGTCCCGAGCTCGTTTTCAAGATAATCAGCATTTAATGGGAGCCTACGCACGAGCTTTTTGAGTAAAAATTGCGCCACCGGAAGTGATTAGAAAAAAAAAAAAGATTCATAAGATAATAGTTATTTGCAGATTATATGATGGCACGAACGAAGGCTAGTTAATCCTTCTACAATAATACATGGATATTTTCGACAAAAAGACAGAGAGATACATTGATTTGTCATATTTTGTAGTTTCGGTGCTCTTAAAAAATCTCATAAAGTCGAACAAAAATCCCTACAAAAATCTATTTTTTCACATGTTCCTGATTTAAACTTTTCCTAAAATGTTCATATAACCTAGATTTTTAGGAGTTTTTTCGAATGAGCTATCAAAAAATATAGAGTCCCGTGCAAAATTTGAGGGTTTTGCCCTGTTGAAGCCCAAAACGTGTATGGTTCTTCAATAAAATCTTGTAGATTTTTCAGCGGTTTTTGAGCGCGCGCACATCGTGGGCTCAAATCGAACGTTCAAAAGTAGGCAGCCACCTTAAGTATTTAAATTACAAACACAAACAATTACGTACACTGTAATTAATTGTTTGATTTTACATGAATTTTAACAGCCATATTACCTACCTTCCTTTGATGCCACTGTGGACCAAAGAAGTCTGCCACTTGGATATGCTTGGGGAGAAGAAGAACCCGACCCACAAGAAGCATGTGATTTAGCAGAATGCGAAACCGAAGACGACAACACACTAACCCTGACTTGTGGACATTCCTTCCACGTCCTCTGCATGCCTGCTCGCGCTCCTCGCAACTGCCCTATATGCCATCCTCGTCTGCTACTCAAAGTCCAGACTCTGTCTAGCACTTTTAATGCTGGATTACTAAAGGTCGAAGATGATGATGATGCCGAAAGCGACGACGAAGGAGATGACGATGATAACGACGATAACGACGACGACGCGAACCCTCCAAGAGAGAATGCTTATTACTCAACTCAGCAGTTTCGTGAATCACTTGATCGACGTTTTTGTCAGAGAATTTCAGAAGAGTGATCATCATTTGGTAGGTAGTAGCGAATAACTCAGATATTTCGAAATAATTGCCAAGGATAAATCTGCAGGTTACGACTGAACAAGCAAAACAGTGTAGGTAAACTTACGCTTGTTCGGCCCACGTGTCGTGAGTTCAAATGCCTCGTTTGAAAAATGGTATCAAAATTTTTCGAATGCTATTTGATATGTTTAAGTTCATTCAGTTATCGTTCTTTTGCCGAAGTATGAAGCTTATATATCCATATCTGTCCTTATATTTGAAGATTCTCCACTTGTCATCGAACACTAGGAGATGCGATCGAAGTCCTTCTGAATCAAGTCGAAGAATTCATTATTTTGGCGTCAAGTCGACCACAAGCTTCAAAAAAACTACCAAGATCAAGTACTGTGGCAGATTACGAGTTGTGATCAAAAGTTTTGAGTGTCATTGCTGCGTTTTTGTCCGTTTTTAGAGCAATTTTCCTAGAGACAGATTTTTACCGCTTTCGTCCACCATATTGGAGTGCTCATGAAAATAGTCTCTAATGCGCATGCGTCCGGTTTTTCCGCTCTGTCGCCACCGTCTGAATTATTGGGGATCACATTTTAGTGAAGTTCAGTACCCTGAAATTGATAAGAGGGGACAAAAAATGTCTTTGGAACCAAAGGATGAACTATTCTTAACATTATGTAGACTCAGGGTGAACATTCCAGAGAAATTTCTCGCTGATAATTTCAATATTAGTATCTCTGAAATATCTAGAATATTTGACACGTGGGTTGACCTAATGTACTCAAGATTAATTCAGCTGCCAGTGTGGGCAACAAAGGAAACTGTACAAAAAAATATGCCAGAAGTATTCAGAGTAAAGTACCCCAAAACAAGGATTATTATTGACAGCACTGAACTTTTTATTGAAAGAACATCATGTTTTAGATCACAATCAGAGACTTATTCAACATATAAAAGCCATAACACAGCCAAAGGGCTCATTGGGATTGCCCCCAATGGTGCTATAACTTATGTTTCCAATCTCTATGGTGGGCACTGCAGTGATAGAGCTATTGTGGAACATTGTGGCATTCTGTTGTTACTAGAAGAGGATGACTATGTAATGGCAGATCGTGGTTTTGAAATTGAAAACCTCTTGATCAAGAAAAAGGCACACCTAAACATTCCCCCATTCATGCGAGGCAAAGATAGTTTGGATCCTGATGAAGAAGATGAGACAAGAGAAATTGCATCAGTACGTATTCACGTAGAACGAGCAATCGAAAGAGTGAAAAATTATAACATCCTAAGACAAGTCATACCAAATTCAATGTCTGAGGACTTGAATAAAATTTGGAAAGTGTGTTCCTTATTAACAAATTTTAAGCGACCTCTGATTGCTTAAAGTCAAATGTTTGACATGATGTGCAGTTTGTATATTTAGGGAGTATACAACCAGGTTATCTAAATGTATATGATCCTAGTAAATATTAAACTGACCCATAATCTCTTGGCAGCTTTATTTCTTGAACAGTTTGATGGGTATCCATCAGCTTGAAATGTAGATATAGACATGATAACTTGCACACTCGACGAAATAATGGATTTGGTCATCATATGTCCGCTTGGCAAATGTTGGGCAAATATGGTGCTCTATATTTGCCCATACATTTGCCTATGCAGGCAAAGGTCGGGGTAAATTTCTAATAAATTTGCCATTGCTTTGCCATATATCTGAACACATGGGTAAATATGTTATATATTTGCCCTTAGTTTAGACGCATTTACCCAGTGGGGATATATGATAACCGTTTTTGCCCTATATTTGCCATATTGTCAAATGAAGGGCACATATGAAATCAACTTTGCACTAGGCTTTGCCCCATATTTACCTGGGGAGCAAATACAATACCCCAAACTGAGTATATCCGATGTGAGGTTTCCGTTTCAATTTATTGCAATCAAAACTTTTCAAAACAAATCAATAATTTTTCAACTGAATTATGATGGATGTTGGCTTGTTTTTACGATTTACGAGGGGGGAGTGCATGCAGGTCCATCTCAGTCATATGTGTCAATTTTTTCTCCTAACGCATGACATCAATGTTGCGACCACATTAATTCAATCATTGTTTTGCTTTGATGTCATGAAAGTGAGGTTATATGCGTTGATACACACAGGAAAAAACGCGGACGATGTATTTTTAATATGCGTAAGTCGTACATGCGTTTTTTCCAGTGACAATAAGAAAACTCATTAACCCATTAACCTCAGCTGCATTTCAAACCGCTAACATCTGTAATATTATTTGAAGCATCAATTTTGTTTAGTCTAAACATATGAATTCATCTTTTTTATTGGCAATATATGCAATTTCATTCATAATTATTTTAATTCATCTAATTTTAAACTCATCAAAGAATTCATTCAATTTTCATTTTGACTATCTAGTTACTGATGCACAGTTCAAACAGTTTATTTTTGATAGCTTTGAATATTTTTCCTGGATGATACTTTACTGTCATCTCCATCATCCGTACAATTTACGTTGTAAAGGACAAACAATTAATACTCTTTCTTTGTCAATAACATCGTAAGCAGCAACAAACTGGCTGTGTATCCTTTGTATGGGAATGAATGTAGAGGGCCCTTCCATTTCAAACAAGTTTCTGCACCAAATTTCATGTGGTCTGCCAATCCTGTGTCTTTCTGGATGTCGCTGATACCATCGAACCTTTGCCATACACAATGATTCCTGCTTGCCATCAATTATAATGGTTTGTTTAAGAAAGAAATCGACAACACCGGGGCGCAAGTCAAATGAATCGGTCTCAATACTGCCACTATATTGGCCACACCAACAACTTGCAAGAATGAAGGAAGAACGTTCCAGTCTAGAGTCAGAGGACCCTAGCTTTGTCCCCGAATATCCAATGGTACTAATTCTCTCAAACGTATCGGTAACACATTCAATGACCGAGTGTTGAGGTAAAATTGTTTCATAAGCTTTAAAGAGATATTCTGTATAGTCATCATCAAGAACATCAATGGATCGAGGTGAAAAACATGAGTATGCATTCATATTGCTCCACTCTAAGCAACGTAGTACTTGACCAACTGAAAGATTAAGTGTTGATGGTATTGATGGGATGCTTTCGCCAAGTGTTCCTACTTGTTGTGCCTCCTGAAGAAGTTGAAATACTGGTTGGAAAGTTTCTCGAAATCTCTCTGGTAAAGGGATATCTCTTAGTTCATGCTTTTGGAGAAATTTTCTCATGATTTGTATTTCAACAGATCTATTGTTAGTTCGAAACGCTCCTAAAATCCCATTGAAACGTTCGAAGCTGAAAAGCCAAAATGAATATACAGGCCCGTAATCTAAAATACATTGTTTGAGATGCAGGTGTAGATGCATGTTTGGCGTAACACGTTCCTTTCCATATCTTTTTTCAAACGATTTACAAAATTCCACTAGGTAATCATGTCCTTCTTGTAGCTCTTCAGTTGTAATAAGTGGAGAGCAAAGGTGAAAGCAGGACAATACGAATAACCTCCACAGCTCCAAATCATCTGTTGGAACGATATTCCAAATGCAGAATACAGAATACAAGAGAGTCCATGTTTTCCACTGATCAGCAGTAAATCCTCCAAACGATGTTGATATCTTTTTCGGGAGACGCCCAATAAATGATGGTGCTTTGACGTCATCTACCTTTTCCTGGATTTTATTCAAATTTTCTTTAGAAATACTTGGCGTTTCAGCATTTAGCCATACATTTTTCATTAAATGTTTTGCTGTCCCTAAAAACAAATTGTGCATAGGATCAACAACATGGTAACGAGTACAATCGAAGTAAGGCAACTGTAAGAGTTCAGAATATCTTGTTCCAGTGGAAGTTTCAATTTGGTTTCGTTCATCAGCGGTTGTTGCATTGAGTATTTTCTGAGCCTCTCTTCGGTGCTCTTCATTTGTCCTTGGTGTATCGTCATCTTCGAAACCTGAAAAATCCATGCTACTAAAATCTCCGGGAAAAAATCTTGTGCACTTTGAGCACCCTCGGTGAGCAGTACATCCTAAGAAACCGCAAACTTTTCTTAGTGCAGGAATGTCACAAGCAATACAAAGGAGGGCAGCTCGAAAACATCTTGCTGTTCTACTCCCATGAGGCCGAACTTGGATGCCTTCGTGCCACAATAAGTTCAATTCGGCTACAAGTGGTTGTAAGTACGTATTGATATTCAATTTGGGCTCGTGTGGACCAGGTATTACCCCAACTATTATTACGTTTTCCTCTTTGTACCTTTCTTTTCTCGGAAGATTTAGGAGGACCATATATATGACTCCAACGCTATAGACACTGTGCTTAAAAGGCTGAAACCAGTCAACATTCAGCATAAAAGCATAATTATTAGGCTGGGCAAGGAAAGGAGTGCCGTTAAAATATTGCCAATCTTTCCACACTTGGCCATCGTAAATATCAACTAAAATATCGTCCGGTACATTCCGGTTTCTCCAAATCTCACATTTTTGTACAAAGTCTGGTCGCTTAATAAAGTGAGTTAGAGTGTCTCTGATGCTTTTATAACAATAAACTTTATGTGGGTACAATTTCGTCTGTCCATTTTTCAAACGAATTTCCTTAAGCAATTCCGCTCCACAAGGTGTGCGGCGAAACAATTGACGGTGATTCGGAAAAGCAATGTGAGAACATGGTTTAGCAATGACACGCCCGAATCTTGTTGTTATGCAGTCTTGAAAACGGTATAGGGTGTCGCATTTCGGACAAACAACATACTTTGAATGCTTATCTTTAAAAGAAAGATAATTTTTCAAGAGTTTGAAGGAGCTCGGGAAAACCAATACTGCGGTTGGGAAAATGATTGGCGAAAGCTCACACAAAACCTGAAAAATCGCTTTAAAAAAGGCGAGGAGAATATCAATGCCTCGGTCTGGTACAGAAAAGTATGCAGACCAAAAGCACACAAACAAGGCAATCCAGTTAATAAGGGTCACTCGGGAACTTGCTTCGACGGCAACGCTTATTTCTGCACTAGATTGTTCAAAATCTCTTTCTACGTCTTCGATATCAATATCCCAAGTTTCAACCAATCTCCTTCTTTCATTTCCTCTTATCTCTTCATGGTCAGATTCACTGTCCAACTTGTCATCCCAAAACACTTGATCTTCTTCCTCAAAGTCATTTATTCCGTCTCCTTTAAACATAAGCAAATACGATGTATTTTATTCATTCGGCATTGTATAACTGCAACATAGTATAAGATAAAGTCTGAAACCATTATAATACTAGAAAAAAAAATGTCAGTAAAAAAAAACCTCATGGGCTAAGGGACCGGTCATTATTTAAGTTGGGGGGGGGGGGGGAGAAAAAATTGGGGGGGGGGGGGCCTAAAATTTTTGCTAGTGAAAGTCTTGAAATTTAAAAATGACTTTTAGGGAAGATTTTTAATTTTTTTACTACAATCCATGGGGGGTTTTCGATAAACTTGGATGCCTTCAAATGGGGGGCCTTGAAATTTTTTTGCGTCACTGACAATTTCTCCTCCACCCCACCCCCCCCCCCCCCCACCTCCAACTTAAATAATGACCGGTCCCTAAATGTATAATTTTGACCCAAATTTTGCTCTGAAAATAAATGATTTCCATTGAAAATAAAATATAAATTTCTAAGTCAGCAAAACAACAATTTATAATTCGTGAAAGAAAAATGATAAATCGAAAATAAAAAACCCAAGAGACATATTAAATAAATTACTTATAATTGTATTTCTCTAACTTGACAAACATGTTTTGCCGGATACCATGCTATCTCAGGATGACCACAGTCATGAATTGATTTGGAGACAAAAATGTACAGCAATATCCATTTGAACATAGTAAATTCTTTTTAGCGTTTTAAATGAGTTATCTCTAGCTATGATTTTATAAACTCTTTGAATGAACCTTTCTGAATGAACACTGAGGTTTTAATGGCTACCATAAGCCGATTACTTAATGATGCACCCTTCTTAAAAGTAACGGTGAAAACGAGGCTAAGATAGAAATAGAAAAGAATCATTTGTACCTCTAACTTAATCTCGCTTCAATAACACTAATGCTTGGTAGTAAATCCAATAGGGGAGCTAGATCATGTGCAAATCAGCCGCTTGTTAAAGATTCAGTCTTTTATCTATGCAGTTTGACTTTAACATTTAAAGATTATATAATCTAATCATCAAATAAACGTATAACATCAATACCTTTTTGTGAAGTAGCTGGTAAGAATTCGTCACTTGATGGTTGGTTTGTATTTGGCACATCAGAGGAGTCTTGATCAGTTTGGTCCAAAACGTTTATCTCGCTGTAGTCATTAGAAGAAGTGTCGTTCTGGCCGTCAATCTCGTGAGTGAAAATACTATCATTTGAGTCTTCGTCGTCATTCCGCTGTAATTGCCATTGATTTGTTAAAGGATCATAAAATTCTTCTTTGTGACGGCAAAATACTCTGTAATGTAAATCTTCGTTACAATGAAAGCAATGATAACGCTTTGACATCGCAGAAGACATTTTGTTTTCCAGAACTATATAATTAAAAAGACGGTGTGTATCATTGGGACAATTACTCAAAATCCAAGCATTTTGAATGGCTAACAGCCATATTCCAGCGTAATAAAGTTCCACGTCCATCAACCACATGCCACTGGACAAAAGCACGCCGGATCTTTATTACCGCGCCCTTTTCCTTAGAGCTGTCACTGTTGGCGGCAGATAATGGTACGATGGTTTTAGAGCTAGAAGCTAATCAAGTTTATTGCAATGATATTTCGTGAATCTAGGCTTTAGAAAAAATTTCATAACTTTATAAAATGGAGCAAATAGCTTTAAGATAATAGATATATTACTTAACATGAATCCTGGATACAACTTCAGCATTTTTATAAGACAGTTATTCCTTTTTTTATTATTAGACTTCATTATATGAACGTACATGTCATCACAAGTCACGTGATACGCCGTGATAGATAGGGGGTAGATCTGTTCGGTGGATGTGCTTATTCGTTCATTCGCCTTTTGGTCACAAACAGGTAACAAACTCTGTCGGTCATCTAGTTTCCCGCACATTCTATATCTTTGCTTATAAATTGCGTTCATTCGTCGCGATCAAAAAATGGGAAGAACATCTACACCTTTACCAGGACGCCCAATGCCAATCCATTCTGTTACTGCAACTACCAGTACAAGCAGTACGAGTAGACATACTGAAAATGGCGCCAATTCTCAAAGGCTTAATATACTTATTCCCTCTGTCCCTGGTGGTAACGAGGATGTGCTAAGAGAACACAGAAATCGCCTATTGCAAGCAACAAGCGAGAATGAGAACGTTGACCCCGACAGCGAAAAAGAAGAAATTTCTTCAAATTTCGAAACGATTGTAAAACAGTTTAAAGAACTGCAAGAACAAAACCGCCAAATACTAGCGGCCTTAAAAGAAAGCCAGCAGGACAAAGACAACAGCAAGACCAAGATTACTGTCTCAAAGGCTGTTGCAGTAAGTAAAGTGGCAATATTTAAAAAAGCAAGCTATTTTTATTGATAATTTTACTGGGAATTCTTGGCGCGAAGAGTAGTTGGTATAATTATGCAGCGGTATAATTTATGCAATGCTAAAATTGGCGGGAAACCCGCCATGGTAGTGGTTAATGCTACCAAACTTTACTATTGATTTCCAATAACAAGACACTGAATGATAATGATAATTTCCTTTTTTGTAAAGGAATTGATTTGATTTCGATTTTTTCCCCAATATTATACAATCACAGCCATAAAAATAATGAAAACATTATTACTATGTCTAAGAATAACTTAAGGTACATCTTATGATTTTAATGAATTATATTATGTTTGAAATAAAATAACATGAAAAAAAAAAAAAAAAAAAAAAAAAAAAAAAACGAAACAAAACAAAGCAAAAACAAATGGATGCTAAAGGAGTAATTGTCGGCCAAATGCCAAAATTTCTAACAAATTTTGTCTCAAGTTTTAATATATGGGTACTTGATATAATTTCAGCTGCCCTTAAAAGTCACTTTCTGACGAGAAGAAAGAGAAACAAAAGAGAGCGTTCAGGGGCCCTTGGAAGGCATCAAAAGATGCAGCGGAAAACACAAAGAAAACAAAATGTGAGTAAACTGAATTTGCAACGATTATGACTTTGTTTAATAAGAAACTTTGACTGACGGTGTTTTTTTTTTTTTTCTTTTTTCTTTTAGCTCCTAAAATCCAGATCCAAGGCAGCGGACTTGTCAACCTCGCTATCACCAGGGGACAAAGAGAAAGTCAAGGCAATTATGAAACTGGAGTATATGTCATCAGAGGAGTCGATGTCAGAGGCGGATGACCAGGCTGATGACGATACAGCGGACAGTGGCTCTGATAACGAAGGGGGCCCTACTAAGCAGAGTAAAGTTTTAATAAAACACCCTCTGCCATGGAGAAGCCCCCTAGCTAATCAGTTCATGGAAAGCATGGACCGAAAGGCAAAAAGGAGGCTGTCAGAGCGCAGTCTCACCATGCTTTTGAAGCGGAAAATCGGGGAGCCGTCAAGACGCCCAAGGCCATCTGGAGGTCCCGAATGGGCATTGAGAGCCTAAAGGTTTTTATCAAATCAAGGGCACTGGGACACCGAACGTGGTTGGGGTTTCTACGAGTTTTATGAATTAAATCTTGTGTCACTGTTCCTCCGTTCCTTTGGCCTGATTTCTAGGGTTTTCCTTCTTCTTTCGATTATTTGAACATTATACTTGTTTACTTTAAGAAATCCAAAGGTCAATAGGCTTAGATAGCCGCTGCTATACCGTTTGACCTTTGGATTTCTTCAAGTAAACGAGTATAACGTTCAAGTAATCGAAAGAAGAACGAAAACCCTAGAAATCAGGCCAAAGGAACGGAGGAACAGTGACACAAGATTTAATTCATAAAACTCGTAGAAACCCAACCACGTTCGGTGTCCTTAATTAAGTTTTTGCAGTTATAAATGAAGTGTACTACTACAGAATATCTAAAAAGAATCGTACATAAGCCACAGATCGATTGACAACTAAATATATTATGATCTCCTTTCACAAATTCTGTCACAAGATGAAACAAACACCTATAATTAATTTACAGAACTAGCATTTTCAATTAGTTGTAGTTAACAAATTGTTCATAGTTAATCAGTCGTCAAGAAAAGGAAATTCACAATAAAAATGTTTCAGTATGATTTATGTCTTTTTTCCTGCTTCTTAGTATAGGTTAGCTATGTTTAAAGTATGAGGTGGTTGTCACGACATATATCGTTTCTATTTTTTTTGGCCTGCCATAAGTGACAATAGCTGAAGACTGATAATATAGTTAAATTTAGCAAATATGATGAGCATAATTCAACTGAGCAAATATGGCTAAGACGCGCTGGTACATCTAAGGCATTAAGGGGGCATTAATCACATATACGGTCAGAGCATATCGCATGGTATATGTAAGGCATAAATCACATATACGGCCTGGAAAAATACAGGGTATATGTAAGGCATTAATCACATATACGACCTGGGCAAAGACAGGGTATACGTAAGGCATTAATCACATATACGGCCTGGGCAAACACAGGTTATATGTAAGGCATAAATCACATATACGACCTTGGAAAATACAGGGTATATGTAAGGCATAAATCACATATACGGCCTGGGCAAACACAGGGTATATGTAAGGCATAAATCACATATACGGCCTGGGAAAATACAGGGTATATGTAAGGCATAAATCACATATACGGCCTGGGGAAACACAGGGTATATGTAAGGCATAAATCACATATACGGCCTGGGCAAACACAGGGTATATGTAAGGCATAAATCACATATACGGCCTGGGAAAATACAGGGTATATGTAAGGCATTAATCACATATACGGTCTGGGCAAAGACAGGGTAAATGTAAGGCATTAATCACATATACGGCCTGGGAAAATACAGGGTATATGTAAGGCATGAATCACATATACGGCCTGGGGAAACACAGGGTATACGTAAGACATAAAACACATATACGGGCTGGGCAAATACGTGCACATATCAAATGAGCATTCACATTTACTACCGGGTAAATGTATGGATGATATGATATCTGCTATATATTTGCCGTTTGGGATTTTACTGGGCCATACGGACTTTGCCATCTGTGCCCATGGGATAAATGTGTAGGTACATATCATATACAGTCATTGGGCAAATATTGTTTACTATTAGTCAAATATGATATTTGCCCATATATTTGTCTATATGTTTGCCTACATGACAAATCCATTTTTTCGTCGAGTGTTGGTTAACCTTTTTTATGTTAAAGGACTTGTTTGCAATTGTGTTTGCAACAATGTTAGAGTACAGACAGTACTCTGTAAAATAGAAATTACTATATTGTCCTAAATAGTGCTAATAGCCCACTTTCGATATTCTGGCTGAGAGATCACGCATAAAGCAATTTAAGATTAGGCTCCGGGGAAACAAAAAAAATATAAGTAGGTTTATCTATTGTTTCCCCAGAGCCTCATCTCCAATTCCTTTGTGTTTGATCACTCAACCAGAATATCGAAAGTGGGCTATTAAATGATAGAAAACAAAGAAGCTTATAAATTTGTACATCTTTGTTTTACTAAAGTTATACTGTTTGCACCATAATGCTAAGATTAGGGACTGGTCATTATTTATGTAGGAGAAAAAAAAGGGAGTCACAGTTGTGTTAGATTGGCTGTGAGGGGCTTTTTATATTTGTGTTCATCATGAATGCATGTGATATAAGAGGAGATATGAAGTGGAGGTCATCATGAAAACAATGAATAAAGAAGGTGGTCACTTGCTATATACATGCCCTGGAGAGGTTCTTTATGGAAACTTTGATCTTTCCAGCATATTTTTCCTTAAAAAAGGATGGGTCACTTAGGGTTCCTTACCTATGTGGTAGATTTCTGACGATATTGAAAAACATTAGGGTACATGGGGATGCCTCTTTTTACCCGGGCTGTCAGTAGCTCTGGGACCATGGCACACATGTAGAAGTCAAGTAGTTTTTTCTTCAGTGCCTCCCAGTATGATGGATCAAAGTACACCCGTTCAATATGTATATCTTCAGTTTCATTGAAATCTGTATACACAACAAAGTCACACCAGGGTTTGTTAGTGATGCCCATGCCTCCTTGAATTTGTGCATAGTATTTATGCTTCTGTTTTAGCTTAAGCCCAGAGTCAGTTTTAACCAGACAAAATGACTTATCATTCTGTGCAACAAGTTCTAAGAGTTTTCCTTGGGTTGTAGATAGCTCATCCTTTAAGTGTGGAGGAAATAATTTATATTTTACTTCAAGATTACCAACAGGATTGTATTTATTAGTAGGATCTGTTACCTCACCATCAACACTTGCTGCAAGTACTGGGTTGTCTTTAGAAATAATAAGGCCTTTCTCTGCTACTCTAATTTTACTAAACCCATTATTGGTTTGGTGCTCAACATATTTACTGATAATAGCAGGTTCCTTTTCTAGTCCCATTTTGCACTGAATAGGTGTAGTTTTGTGTTTGTACTGGAATAAATCTTGAACAAGTTTGTCTGGTGGGGTAGTTATTCTCCTGTTTTTGATTTCACCAAACCTTGATGCTGTAAGTCTGCCTTTTCTGAACTCAAACCATTTTACATATTTAGATTGCCCTCTTGTAGATCTCTCTATGTCCTCAATATCTTCAAGAGCAAGTTGAATATTGTTTATATATCCCCTACAGACTTCCTTAAAGCTATCATTTGTCAAATCAAGGTCATCTGGGAATTGTTCTGAGGGTCTGGTATAATAGGGACATTTTGAAGGTTGATATCTTCATCATCTTCAAACCTTGGATCTTCAACCCTGTTTTCTGGAATGAAGCTGCTTTCAGAATCATTATCAGTGGCATTTTCTTGACCAACAACCTCACAATGTGAAATAACATAGTGAGAGGTATAATTTGTGTTCATAGGCTCATAGTTGTGTCCTAAGCTCTGTAAGTCTGATGTCATACAATCAATGGTTGCACTTGTATCAGATTTTTCTGTCCCAGTTCTCAAACATTTTGCAGGTAAGTGATAATCATGATCAACTTTAATAGTGTGTTTTAACCATTTCTCCTTTATTTCTTTAGCCTCAATAGGCTTGTGATTATTACCTTCTAATAAGTCTATAAGAACAGCTGGTTTTTGAGATGACTTCAGCAGTGGTACATTTTTCAAGTCATCACAAAGCCCTTTTATTTGTTCTTCAGTTACCTGTAGTGAAAATGATGGACAAGATGAGAATGATCTTTTTTCAAGTTTTCTATTGATTCTCTTCTCTGTTTTCAGCTTTTTATCTCGTTCATAATCATGTTTGATCATAAGAATATCGTTAAAGAGCACTGGGCCATCATCAGCAAGCTGCTTACTTGGTATATGCCACTGTTGAGGTTTATTTGTACAAGTTACATTAGGAGGAATTTGCTTGAGCTCACTCTCACAAAAATCAAGTATGGTATATAATAAGGCTCCTACGTGTTTACAGTATCCATTAACTCCTGCTTTGCAGTTACGAAATGCAGAAACTACTTCTCCTCTCTTATTTTGACGTACCTTTGTCCTTTATATTTTGTTTTTCGTCATGGAAGCTTTTACTTTTGCCTCAAAGAAGCAGTAAAGGTCGTGTGAACTGTTGAATTGAACATTAATTACGTGAAAGGCCTTAAACAAAGCATACCCTTCCCGTTTACACTTAAATGCTCCACGTCTCTTTTCTTCTTCATTTCGTCCACCAGATAAATAGTCAAAAATGTAACAATGCTTGAAAGGTGGAATATTCTCGAGATTCAATGTCCAGCCCTCTTTTGGCCATTCATCGATTTTTCTATTCGAACCAGCATCTGCTTTCTTTTCCAATATTTTACCGTCAGGGTTAGAAACCTTCTTGTCGAGGCCACTAGAAATATAGTCTTTCACTCTAAATAAAAAGAATTCGAAGAAAGATAAGAATCGGCTTCAATAATCCTATGAAAACAGATGTCTTGTCACCTTTGTATAAGTTGAAGACGATTTCCGGATGTCTTTGCTTCTCTGCACTTTAGCCATCGCTTAAGTTCTTCTACTTTTAGTTCTTCTGGCTTTCTTCCACTTAAAGCAGCTCCTGGAATATCGGTTTCCGCAAAAAATACGCGAGAAGACTGAAAATTATACGCCTTTTTATCCTCTTTGACAATACCCTGTTCCATTTTGTTTTGTTTTCTTTGTAATTTCCCGCGAATCTTGACCTCTACAACCGGCATGCTTTGCGCGCGTGACGTCATCATGCAAATGTACTATTAGAATTTGTTCTTGTTGAGAAATCATCCATTCTCGTACCCAGACCCTACTCATCAGCCAAATCGTCTGACCGGAACCAGAATCTTGTGACCAGATCACCAGAGCGCATGCTCAGCTAGTTAGCTTTTGCTACCTTTATTTGCAAAACTCACAGACTTGAAGTGCTTTGTTCCAAAATATATTCTCAATTTTAATAGTGATGGATTATTTAGATTTAATTTTTTTCCCCCGTCTATCTAGTGCAGGCTCGGCCATATGAAAATATTTTTGTGAAGTAGTTTAGAAGGTTTCACATATATAGAAGGTTTCACTTCAGCTCCATTTTCCCACATACCAACCTAAAAATAGTATCTTATGTAGGTCTATGGAAGGCGAGGGATCTCTGGTCTGTCGAACCACCGCTCGTTTTATTCGAACCCCATCTCATCGTTCATACAAGTTTAGTGTCAGATCTAACTACACAAACTAGAGCAGAGTCAGGTTGACCACACTGTAAAAACTGCCCGGTTTTGAAACAAAACAAAACAAAACAAAACAAAACAACAACAACAACAACAAAAAAAAAATTGGTTAAATTTATGCAACTGAGAGAACAAGTTTTTTAGTCGGTGTGGCTCTCAGTCGTGATTGCTTACTCGACCACTGTCCTTACTCGACCACTGTCCTTACTCGACCACTGTCCTTACTCGACCACTGTCCTTACTCGACCACTGTCCTTACTAAGGTCTGTACCTCCCAAATACAACCCGACCTACAACAATAAGCCTAGCCTTGTACACAACTATTAAATTGTACAAGATTGAATGCGCAGAAATAATGAAATTGCTCGTCCTTATCATAACCCAGTAATCTAATCTGAAAATCTATTAACGTCACGTATCTAGACAAGTTCAACTTTGGTGGGTTGAATGTTTAGGCTAATTTGAAAGAGGTTTGTAGAACAGGAAACTACAATTAGATCTCTAAGTAGTCTCCAAGTCAAAACAGTCTTGGTTACTGTTTAACTAAACAGATCAGCTCAATTAGATAACTAAACATGTTAGACTTGCAGAATCATATGCAAAAAGCATTATTCACATATATGTGAACAAATCATTCCTAAAATTCTGTTGCATAACACTTCTTTGTGCTAATCGCCAATCAAATCACTCGAAATTAAAGGGTAATTTCGCAGAGCCTGAGGCGAGGAGGTCTGGGGGAGCTCAACAGCTAAGATATGCGAGTCAACAGTAAATTGGCATTTGCATATTGCTAACTTAATTCAGGGGCAACATCTTTTAGAGATGGATCAAATTTGATGATTTTATGGATGGATTTATTTTTGACATGCGTCTTGTTTGGACGGTCGGATACCGACGTCGTGGTAATCATTGTGAAAAAGTTTATCAACCTTCACACTTGAATTCAAAGGCGAATATATGGATGGCTTTCGGAATAGAGAAAAAGTGTCGATTCAATGGAGCTTGCGCTATGCATTCCTTCCAGAAGCTATCAACAGATTCTAGCGACTTACGCACCCCGGAGCGGAGCAGACTTTAATCATGCACGACAGAACGAGCAAGTCTAGGCTCTGTCGATGAAGCAAGAATAGGTCGATTGTGCTGCATGCACTCCAGAGCTATCGACAATCTCTTTTACTCTGGTATGTTGTTCAAAATGATTTAAAAAAAATATAATCACAAACTACGCAAAGTCACTTCACCGATGTAACCTGTAAAACGAGTGTTCCTTTTCTAGTCTCAGAACGCTCTGCATAATACAACACCGTGAGAAGGCTATATTTCAGGCAGGCATCTTGACCACCAGTGACGTTGCCATACAGGACAGGACATCTGAGGTGAGGTGGTAGGAAGTTTCTTCTCGGTCCTTGTTTCTATGTATACAAATGATGAATCAGCTGTGAAAGTAGAAGATAAAATAACGCATACCTTTAAATGCTACACTGGGGTAAAACAAGGTTGTATGTTATCCCCTACCTTATTTAACATATTTTTGCATGATCTACCAGAAGTATTTGACGACGAAGAGTCAGATCTTACTGAAGTTAATAACTCATTAGTTAAATGTCTTCTTTATGCAGACGATGTAGTTCTGCTATCAACAACGCAAAAAGGGCTTCAACACCAATTAAAGAAATTGAAACACTTCTGTAATATTTCGCAAACAGCTGTAAATCTTGATAAAACAAAAATTATCGTCTTCAATAATAATGGCAAACGGATGAATAAGTATAAATTCTACTTCAATAGCAAAAGACTTGAAAACGTGAAAACATATAAATATCTTGGTTTGTTATTCTCCTCTATAGGTACGTTTTCCATCGCTCAAGAAGAACTTAAGAAAATAGCTCTCAAAGCCTTGTTTAAGCTCCGTAAGGATATGGGCGATCACTTCAGAACAGATATAGATCTCACAATACGACTTTTCAATAGCTTAATCAAGCCAATCTTGTTATATGGTAGCGAGGTCTGGGGTGTGGAAACAAAGAAAAATTTAAATATAGATCCACTAGAAAAAGTGCAAATAAAATTTGGTAAAATGCTTTTAGGAGTAAGTAAAAAAGCGTCTAATAACGCATGCCGAGCAGAATTAGGGCTCTTCCCAATAAGAGTTTACGCAAAATTAAGGGCAATCAAATTTTGGATAAAATACATGAATCGTGCTGATACTGATAAATCAAAACTCTCAGATCATACAATAGCTGATAGTTTCTTACAGAGTTCGAACAATTCGAGATGGACAGAGAAAATAAAATTAGCCCTTGATAAGTTAGGTCTAAGCTATTTATGGCAGCAAAATACAAGTGAGAGAATGACTGACTACCAATTAACTAAGCTGATGAAAAGCATTAGACAAAGAATTGAAGATCAAGAATTTCAAATTTGGCTTGCAGACATACATAACGATTCGGGAAGAAAAGATTCACAGAAAAATAAATTAAGAACATATAGAACATTTAAAATAGATTATAAGCGAGAGGAATACTTAAGAGAGGTAACTAATATTAAACACAGAATAAGTCTGACCAAACTAAGAATAAGTGATCATTGTTTACAAATTGAAATAGGTAGATATACAAGACCATATACCAAACCAGAAGAAAGAGTGTGTCAGATATGCCAAATTGAAGTAGAGAGTGAATTACACTTCCTACTAACATGCCCAAATTACTATAATGAAAGAAAATATCTTGTTGATAAGATTGAAAATATAACACAATTACGAATAGAAAATTGGTTAAAAAACGAAGAAAAATTTGCTTTTATTATAAATCCAAAGAAATCAATACAAAAAATAGTAGCAAAATATATATATGATTGTTTCAGCAAAAGAAATAACAGTATTTGAATGAATATCTAGTTAATATAAAGAATAGAACCACCGTTATATTAAGATGTGCCTAAGTATTCCTCATCTACACATATTACATTTTCTTCTTTTTCTAATAATTTGATATAACTTATGAAATATTGTAAATGTATTGTAAATTTATATTTGTGTGATTGTAATGTATTAATAATTATTAGCATTAAGTCTTAAATATTTGTAACAGATATATAGACGCTAATAATGTAAATAAACTAAACTAAACATCCCTTCACCTGATGGATATGGCTGGTACAAGAGTGGTGTTGACCATTCCGGAGATGTCCAAGATGTTTGATAAAGATATGCCCTTCTTCTTTTCTTTTCTTTTCCTACATGTTTAATAGATTGTTAGGTATTTTGTGCGTGTGTTTTTAGCTGTTGTTATACTTTGTGCTTCAACCACTAATCAACAGACTAGCACAGTACTTAATGTCATCATTGAAGGTTGGTTTGGTTCTCATCGGCTTGAAATTTCAGAAAGATAATAAAAGAAAGAATCAGAAAATGGTCTGCATTAACTGTAGTATTAGGGCGATGTATAGCGTCTTTATCAAGAATCATATCGTAATATATATCTGCAAACAGCTATGTTTTTAATAGAAATGTATCTAGTGGAGATGAAATTAAACAAGCGGAAAAACAAAAAACAGGTAGAAATGAACCTAAGAATAAGTAAAAGCTGCATTTTCTGCCGTGAATTTAAACAAATTTTTCATCAACTTTTTGCTATTATCAAGAGTGACCGAGTGGAGCCTGGGCACCAGTACGAATTGCTGTATCACGAAAACGGTTATATTGATAAATTTGAAATGGTGTTTTCTATCCTTTTGATGAAAAAAAAAAGTTGTTTTATCGTTTAGCAGTTTGTTACTGGTCATTCAGGTATCATTTAGTGTAAAATAGGCAAGTTAAAAGTTCTACCACAGGGAGCCCGTTAAGACATTCTTTGAACCTTTATTACCCCTTAACAGGATATCCGCTAAAGTTTGAACTGGGCACCGGGTCTAATATTGATCACCAAACCCTAACCAACATCCATGCCCATTTGGGTGCTTTTGTCTGCTCTGTATAGACCTTGCCAAAATTTTGCACTTAGCCACCTGGTCCCGGTTGTACAAAGCCTGGATAGTGCTATCTGGTGGATAAATCCTTATCCATTGGATCATAAGTCGATGCTGTTTATCCACTGGATAGGATTTATCTATTGTTCTATAATACTGTCTGAGGGGGCACGGTTCATGTCCTTTGAGCTGATATAAACGGTAATTAACCGTAGCGGCCGGCTATTGCCGACAAGGGCAACCCACTTCCGAGTTCCGAGTTGACTTCCAATTTTGAGTTCCGGTCTATTGCATCAGACATAAGCTTACATTTTGAATAGAGTGCATTCAGTCTCACTGTTGAATAGTTAGATAAATTTATCTAACTTAGAGATCTATTTAGTTGACGTCACCTAAAATAGTAAAAGCGCGCCAAATAACGGTCATGCTAATCCGGGGGGGTTGTTTTACCAGAGAATGAGTGAATAGACATTCATTCTATCATCATTTCTCCCCCTGATCTCAGTAGCGGTTTACTCGTAGTTTCAAATTTAGGTGACGTCAGCTAAAATAGTAAATAAGTTATCTAATTTAGTTGACGTCACCTATTCAACAGGGAGACTAAAAACACTCTATCAAAATGATCTTTTGCAAATAAACCTCAAGCAAATGGTGAATATTGGGCTCCCTGTGGAAATACCTGGACTTTGGCATCGTGGTTTGTCAATATTGGGCTTCCTTTATGAAACGGATAGATCAGCTTCAGTCCGACCTTCTACAGTCGATCCCAAAAACGTTGTCCAAGTGAAAAGAGGTTTATAGGACAATAGATGTCACGTGTCTCATTAAATATTCAGTTTTACGCGCGTGGATTTTTAAAATTAGCATACTGATGCAAAAGTAAATTACAGTATTGAAAACTGAATCTGAAAGATGCCGCGGGCTTTCTCGGCTGATTTAAGGTGGAGAATGGTATACCAACATTTGTTTTATGCAAAAACATACCAGGAGATAGCCGCTAATCTGTTTGTAAGTCCTGAAACGGTCAAACGGACGTATGGTAAGAAGGTATGGTACGTGCAGATTGGTTTGCTCATTACTCATTACTCAGTCTTGCAGAACGTCCTCTAAGTCTGGTAAGGCTTTCACTAGCTCAGAACTTAGCTCTGAAACGGTCTCTAACACTGGAAAATTGGGTAAACTTCTTACAACGTAGCTAGACTTCTTCTTGGAGTCCAAAACCCGAACTTCTAAAGTCGAAAGAACTTGTTTTGAATTACCCGCCGTCGACATTTTCTGCCACGCATGTGATGCAGCACGTTCAGATTCCTATTTCCACACGCGCGTAAAACTGAATATTTAATGAGACACGTGACATTTATTGTCCTATAAACCTCTTTTCACTTGGACAACGTTTTTGGGATCGACTGTATAATGAATCTGTATCTTTAGACTGCCAAATTGGAGGTTTCTTTTGAAGGCTATAAAGAAAGAACGCTCGACAACGTTACTAAATTGGGAATTGGATTCACTGGAAGTAAGTAGGCGATAACAAAAAGTTGTTACACGCTGCATGATTCGCGAAACAAAAGCTTTTCCCACCCTAATAGTTGTACGTCGGTTAGTGTGTAGTCCTTTGGCTGCTATTCTTTATATTTTTTGCTTCATCCTTCGTTTTATACTCTAGAACGTATTGCTTAAGACCAAGTCTTATTATTGTGCAATCTATTGGTTCAATCGTGTCTGGAATTGCTATCAAAGAAATTCGGAAACGCTCAGCTCTGTGGGGTACGCTTTATACTTGTCTTTACTGTACTGTGCGAATGTTACCATGTATTTCGCAAGCTTTTTTGACGTCCACAAGTTTGGAGTTACAAATAAAAAGTAACAGCACTGAAAGGAAAACATCATCCTTTTGAGCTCCTTTTCTGAAGTACGATATTTCGACTACATTTACATGGAAGTAATTATTTATTTATAGTTCATTATATCAATGAGGTTTACTAGCATGCTTTCGGATCATAAACAAGCTTCAACCATATTTCCTACGAGATAGCTTTTCTTCCTTAGGATATTGGACAACGTATTTGACTCTAAGCAAAGCATTGCAACAGAACTATTTAAACTAGAATTTTATCAGCAGAAGTCATGGTAGAGACAAACCCGGCTGGCAATCGTTTCACATGACCATAGCACAGCTAGAACATTACAGATAGCAGAGGTTAAAACTGACCGTGTTTCATATAAGGAAGGCAACAATAATCTACCTAGTTTTTCCCCCCAACTAAACATTTTATGGTCACCAGTCCCGTTCATGGAATAGATATTCAAACAACTTATGATTGTTATCACTTTTAGAGTGCAAATCCCAGAGTATACGCGTCTTATATAAGTCTTGTCGATTGTATTTTCGTTTCAGTGTTTATACTTCTTTGAACTGATTATCTGTGTTTATTATTCAACAAATAGTGTTCTTCAAAATATTATTGAGTACTACGATAGACATTTATTGTCTACAGTATCTCACTTTGTCTATGTAGTAATGTAGTTTTTATCTGGTAAAGAGAAGTTTTTCTTTAGTGTCCATGTGACTATTTATACACGTTGACTAATATGATTTCATGGGTTGAATTCCTTCACTTTATTTATATGCTTTATTATCTCGAGAAATACTTCATGTCCGGCAGTCGTGAATGCTTCTAAAAATCCACAGCAGTTATTTTATAGTCAAGTGAAAGCGAGATATCTTTGTTTATGTTTTAAAAAACGGTTTCTGATCGACGTGGTCAGTCGAGGTCGAGGTGTCAAAGTTCTTTCGACGTTTGGAACAGTGATGTGACACTTATTCATGTTTTGTAAGCTGAGCCGGTCAAATCTTTAGAAACTACTCCGGCAGTAGGAGAAAAATTAGAAAAATTCACAGCAAATTAGTTATTTACTCAAGGCTTTTAAAAATCTAACTTTCAATTGATTTAATATATCTGTTGTGTTAAATTTTTCAGTCATCTGCCATGAAGTTTTTCAGTCGAGTGACATGAAGAATTTCCTAAGCGTTGTGTCCTGCACATTCAACACACATTCGAACCCTGAACAACCTCTGGGTTTATATAAAAGTCTGGGCACGGGCTATTTAACAGATTAAATTGGAATTTAGAAAGAAATCAGAAGACTCTTGAGAAAAATCCTTGTATCGAGGGCCGAAAGACCTAACCATTTTTGCATGTGATGGTGAGTACTTGTATGGGTTTTGAGAGAAACGGCAATCCGTTGTTTCATATGATTTTGTATAACTTCATATAGATATTGTACTAGACCATGCAGAATACTCATTCGAAGACGACCCAAGCCCAGATCCACAACCAATTTATTATGGAAACCTTGATGAGTGATTTTAAAGTTCATGTGATGTTTTGACCTGAAACAGAAATTGATACGTTTCAGACAGACTGGCATGTCAATGTTTGAAAACAAATTATCAAAGACATAAAATAATCCTATCTTAAATAAAACTAAAGTTGAGAGATCATAGGAGTCAGACAATGAAATGATTCCTATGAAATCAGTTACCCCTGTTTTCACTGGAGAGAGAAACTCTTCCAGTGCCCGACGTTCGTTGCTAGTAATAATATTTTCATTTTTCGTAATATTTTCATTTTTCCGAGTACTTCGATAAATCGAAACACCTCGTACCGGAAGCCAGTCCCAGTCAGAAACATAATAAAGTCTGACAGCACACAACTATTTGGTTGTTGACAGCTATTTTCATAAACATGCGACCTTGGTGCTTTTGAGTTGCACGCTGAAATTTGGTTTTCCGCTGCCGTCAATCAAACCTAAACAGTCAGTACCTTTCATATTCTTGACTGGCGGCAGTGAAAAACCAAATTTCAGGCCCTATAACACGAGCCATTTTTTCTTGCAACTTGCAATGCGATGCTGAGGAAAGCACAGCATTCAAGTTGCATCAACTTGCAACGCAAGTACGGTATTGCATTGTGCAAGAAAAAATGTCCTTCTGTAGTTCATAGTAGTAAATTCAAATTCTACTGGGCAAAAAAAGAGGCTTGTTCACTGTATTTAGAAATAAATGAAATTAAAAATACATTCAATCCAAGCTTTCGCACTTAGTATCGGTCCATCTTGGAATAAATAAACGAGTTGATTTACAGTCTAATAAAAAATTAGCGATAATTATGTGCATGTTTTACAAAAATTGCAAAGAGTGAAAAGTCCTAGGTAAACACTTCGGCTCTGATGAGTCATACATATTGTGTATTCATATTGTGTATTGTGTATCCTATTGGGCACTCTTAGTCCCAACGGGATTAATGAACGCTTTATTTTCAACTAACCTTTTCTTTTATCTTTTGATTGTTTGTTTTTGTTTCCTTGCCTACCTTGCTCTCATTGGTTTCTTTTGTCTTATTCTATCATATATTCACTCCTTTCTACCACTTCTTTCTCTTTTACTCCGACGAAGGACTAGCGTCCGAAACGTCAGTAAGTTTTTTCATCTTTTCACGGTGTATAATTTACCTTTTCATCATTACTGTTTCATTAGAAACACCGACGCAGCTCACACTAGTTTTTAGCTAGTTATATCTCTGTGTATTCAGCTGTGGCTTGAGTCCTTTAATAAGCAGCATCGCATAGATAAGACAATGTAATTGGCTCTTGCTTTAAATCGATCTTCAAGGGTTGTAGGCACCACACTTTTGCAAGCCGTGAATCGATGTTTGAATGCCTGTGTTCGTTGATACTGACTTTGATCATAGTTAATAGAGGGGAATGGTTATGAAACCTATTGTTATAGGTCTCTGTTCGCTTTTGATGTTGAACCGGTCTTGACAGTGCACAATGTTTGATTTATGCTCATCTGAAATTGCAAAATAAGTAAACATAAATTTTGTCTATATGGGATTGTTGTAAGGAACATTCAAATATCTCTAATAAATCTTTAAGTATTTGGAACTAGCAGACAAAAGAAAGATTTTGGTCTGTTCACTCGGCCATTGCCAACGATGGTAAAACAATGGTAAAACCAAGGGCGCTAGGGCAAAAATTGGTGGTTTTTTAGCCGTTAGACTCCGTTATATTAGTGTTTTTTAGCCGTTAGAAACTGTTTAAACTGTTACTTATCTGCTCTGTTATGTGCTGGCTTGATTTATTCCGTTTTCCCGTCTATATACGCCAAAAATACTGCTGTGACCAACGGTCCAATCGTATGTAACGAACTACTGTATCCTATACCTGCCCCGTGACCGCTTACGTTAGCGTACGGTACGCGTCGGTTAATAAGTTAAGAGTAGATGTCAGCAAAAATCAAACAAAATCGAAATTTTCTGGCAACAGTCAAAAAATCGATTTCGCTTATATTCAAGTATAAGGTAGACATATAGCCAAAACAAATCGTGGTATGCTTCGTTTTTAGAAATATGGCTTTATTTCCGAGAAAAACGAGGAAAACCAATTTGTGCATAATAGGCCCTTTGCAGCTAGTGGTCACGTGCTTGGATACCGCTTAGCAACACAAAACTGGAGAGCAAGCCTTCCAGTAAACAAAAGTTGTAATAGGTCAAGCACGCGTGGTTTTATACGATAGTTTCATCGTTCAAAACGCTTAATCCTTTTGCCCTATCTACAAACACAGTAAGATAATCTTAAATTCTCTCCTTTGGACTCGATTTTTGGTTCGAAGTAACGATATTCTTCGCGTTATCGCGAAAAAATTGTCACCGCCGGCCCGCTCGACGGCTGAAAAACATGGCGACTTCGCAAGGTATGTACTTCAAAACTCTCCTTTTTTTTGGTTTCTTTTCAATTATTGGACTTCTAAAATCTCTAAAATAACAGTTTAGATTGTGAATGGTGATCGATTGTAATTGGACGGCATTTTAATGGACGATTTGTTTATTTTTTGTGAGAGTGATTCCACGTCTAAAGTCAAGACTAACCCATGTTTACATATATTCGCTGTAGATGTTAGAACTCCCGACGAGCCATCACATACCAAGAAAAATTCTTCGTACTGATATTTTTATATTTATTTTTGTTTTAGATGAAGTAGAAACTCAAGACATCTCTATCTTTCCTTCCCTCACCTTCGATGATGTAGGGAGCTACGCTATAGAGAAGTCTGGCTGCACAAGCACTTCGAAAGCGTACAAATTTATGGCGGAACCAGGCTATTTACATGACGTTAAAGGTACTTGATAGCCAAAATGTTTTTTCTATTTCATTATGATATGAATGGCAGACAATTCACACTAATTTTTCCAATTTTTTAGTGATATATACCGACCAGTGCGTGAGAGTTAAATGCAAGTGTTACCGCTCAATGAGGAAGTCTGAACCACCGCACATTTTAGAGGTGTCAGTCCAGAACAACAATTTGACATTGCTGTCTGGGCTGTGCTCATGTGTAGCCGGGGCAGGTGGATACTGCCATCATGTGATCGGGCTTCTTTACTATTTAGCCCTTCTTAAGCAACTGGGACATCGGACATTGCCTGATGAGCTAACATGTACCAGCATGAAGCAGCGTTGGAGCATACCTAGAGGATCCAAAATCGCACAAAAAGAAATACAAGACGTGCTAGTGAAAAAAACCCAACTTGGCGCTTCGTACAGTAGATATATCAAGAGTAATTTGTATTCCCCATCTACCCAGTATCCTACCCTCACAAAAGAGCACTTTAATGGCTTCCAACCACCTTATCCTCTCTTTACAACCATTCTGCCCAATCAAGATCAACTTGGCAATATCCCATTTGTACAGAGCAAGTTTGGAAATGTCCCAAAAGGCTGTGTCCTGTCATATCAACAAAAGATGTCAACTGACTACATCATAAATGATTTTACTTGCACTTCTTTCCCAGAGCTTCCCCTCTCAAGTGCAGAGGACAGATTTAATAACAATGTGTCAATCTGTCTTGACAGTCGTCAACAATCTATATTTGGAACATTGTCTGTGACAACAGAGTCATCACTGAGAGTGCAGCAGCAAACAGTCACTCAAAGTCAGAGTGATGTATGGCACCTGCTCAGAAAAAAAAGGGTAACAGCAAGCAAATTTGGCATTGTCGCTCGCCGGGTGTCACATTTTGACACCCTTGTCAATCAGCTAAACCCCACCAGATTTGTACAAACTGCAGCAATGAGAAGAGGCATTGAACTTGAACCACATGCTGCCATGGTCTATGCTAGCAATGCAAAGGGTGGAAGAGTAAACCTCTTCCCATCTGGGCTGATTGTCCACCCAAAGTGCCCATGGCTAGGTTGTAGCCCAGACAGGAAAGTTTATGACCTTGATGCCGTAAATAATGGTCAGAATCCCTTTGGCTTGTTAGAAATAAAGGTCGTTAAAGAGGGGGAAACATCATTTGACAATGTGAGGTATCTCACCAAGGACCAGAACACTAACCAGTACAAACTGAAAACAACAGACATTTATTATTACCAGATCCAGTGCCAGCTTGGACTCACAGGATTAGAATGGTGTGATTTTTTCAGTTACATTGACGAAAATTTGTTTGTTTGCTCTAGAATTAATTTTGATTCAGTGTTTTTCCAGCAAGCAAAGGACAAAGTTGATAGTTTTTTCTTCAATTACTATTTACATTAATACACTAAGATTTTTGTTGTTGTTCTCAAACCATGGCCAGATTTCTTATGATAACAAATATTATATTATTTTTATTAATGACAAATCAATTCATAATCTTAATTTATTTTTTATTATATTTATATCATATTAGTATTATATTTATTTGTGCTATTTAGATTTTGTGTTTGTTCATTAGTTTTTTTTTTTGAGTTTTCATTTACAAACAAATTGAAATAGTTACAAAAAGCAATCCAAGACACATGATAAACCAACCTGCATTAAAGATTATCTAATGGGTTATGTAAGCCACATTAATCATACATTCACCAACTTCTTACAGACACTATGCCTCATTATTACCATTGGATAAAATAAGTGGGCCTTGAAAATTTGTAAGGAGGCAGGCTACAGTATATAACTGATTGACTGAACCTAAAGTGGACAATGGCACATCTGAATCAAAAAAGTGGTACTCTTTGACTCTTCTTATTGCCCTCTCGACATGAATTCTAAGACTTGCTAGTGTCTTTGTTTTTTGAACATCTGCGGCAGAGAATTGTTCCTGACTTTCAAGAAACGGAGGAATATTTAACTCTACCCGCTTCTCCCTAAGTAAATCTTCAATGTCAAACCCTTTGTCTGCCATGACTGAATCACCAGGTTCTAACAAATCTAGAATGCCGCTGCACCTTGTGATTTCCTTATCACTAATCCCCCCTGTGTAAAGGCTAGAAACGAAGCTAATAGCTCCATTAGGGGTAATGCCTATCAAACCCTTGAGTGTAGTATTACTCTTATAACTAGAATAAAGCTGCGACTGAAGTAGTAGGGAGGTAGGTGTTTGAACAAAAATCTCTGTACAATCTAAAATGACACGTGTGCTTGCATAAAGCTTTTTAAAACCTTCTGGCATAAACCTATCAACATCTTGCCTTGAAGGCCAGATCACTTGACTACCAAGAAGAAAATACAAAAAATTAGTCCATGTGATCAATTTCCTGCAAACTGACGATTTATGTATTCGGAACCTATGAGCTAAATCCTGTCCGAATAGACCTAGTTTGAGGCGTACACAAAACATAAACAATTCATCCACAAGAAGCATATTTCTTGAGTCTGGTCTACTTTCTCTTTCTCCAGAGGCATAACAATATGTCATTTGTGCAGCACATGGCTGCAAAAACTTAAAAAAGAACTGAATATGTAAATAGGATGGGAAACCTGTATAAAATCTTATGATCTCATTGTCTGTGCCAAATCTCTCAAGCCCAAATTTATTAAGTGCTAATTGTTCTGCAGCTTGCCTCTTAATGTCCTCAATTTCTTTTGCAGCTTCAACTTTAACCCTTTTTATTTCAGTGAGGGCAGCTGCAGTTTCATTTCTACTTTGTTCAAGTTGCTTTTGTGCATCTTGGAACTGTGCTCTGAGTGACTGGACTTGTGCTTGTAGGTCATCCATGCTGAAGGTTGTAGAAGTGCTGGGACTATTATCTTCATTGTCATCACTTTCATCTGTCTGAGTGTCTCTGTAAAAAGGTTTTGAAATTATGATGACACTCAGTTCACACTCAGTTCACACTAAATAAAAAATTATAAAAGACTAAATTATTAAAATTATAAAATTATTTTGGTTTAAACCAAAATAAACATCAAGTACAATTCCATCAGTCAAGTCTAAATGAAATGTATTGAAGTAGAAATATGTGATATTCATTACCTATCTACTTGTCGAATTATCTTTCTTCTTGCTTTGGATTTGGTTGACCAGTCAAAGATTGATGGTACAGCTTCTCTTTTTAGCAACTGACGTTCAGAATCAGTGGGAGGATTGTAATCTTCCTCAGTGAAGTGTTTTGAGCACACTCTGGTACTTTTGTTAACCTATTATAAATCAAATGTCCTTTTAATAACAATGTAACTGTATTCAACTATTTTTATCTTCATTACAGTTTTTTAAAGATCCACAGGCAATTCGTATTGTGCATTGATATTGTTAGATTCCTATATACCTTGAAGTGTGGGCCCACATCTCTTCGTATCTTCACCAGCCATTCCTTTTTCAATTGCTCATCCCTTGCACGGCCTGGTAAGCGGTGAAACTTTAAATCAGGATGATATCGAGAATCTCCGTTACACAAGGGAACACAACAATGGTACGAAGAATTTTTCTTGGTATGTGATGGCTCGTCGGGAGTTCTAACATTACAGCGAATATATGTAAACATGGGTTAGTCTTGACTTTAGACGTGGAATCACTCTCACAAAAAATAAACAAATCGTCCATTAAAATGCCGTCCAATTACAATCGATCACCATTCACAATCTAAACTGTTATTTTAGAGATTTTAGAAGTCCAATAATTGAAAAGAAACCAAAAAAAAGGAGAGTTTTGAAGTACATACCTTGCGAAGTCGCCATGTTTTTCAGCCGTCGAGCGGGCCGGCGGTGACAATTTTTTCGCGATAACGCGAAGAATATCGTTACTTCGAACCAAAAATCGAGTCCAAAGGAGAGAATTTAAGATTATCTTACTGTGTTTGTAGATAGGGCAAAAGGATTAAGCGTTTTGAACGATGAAACTATCGTATAAAACCACGCGTGCTTGACCTATTACAACTTTTGTTTACTGGAAGGCTTGCTCTCCAGTTTTGTGTTGCTAAGCGGTATCCAAGCACGTGACCACTAGCTGCAAAGGGCCTATTGACCCTCTGAGAGAGCCAAAATATCATCCAACTTCGAGTGCCTCGCGTGCCTTGACAAAAATATGTATGGACTTGAGTATTGAAAAACTTTTTTTAACATTGTCTTGGCTTTAAATCTGTGAAATTTTATTATTTTCCAATAAATCTATGTTGGCGAAAAATTTTTTATTACCAAGTTACTTTGATAAGTCATCAAATATAAAGAACTTTCAAAAAATATTTAAACCATGTGCTATATAAAATAAAAGGTCGATATTTAGAATTTGAGAAGTTAAAACAATGTTCTAATCGTGAGTAAAGTGATTGTTTTGGGTATTTTGTTCTGCGACGAGTAATGGAGATTTAAAATTGGAGAAATTTCGAAGAAAAAGCGGCCGTTTGGTACGATCAAATAAATTTAAAATATTTCCTTAAAGAGCAAAATATTAAAAAAAATGCAAACTACTAGCTTGAAATACTATAAAACTACATAGTTTGAAAAGATGGATTAATAAAATTAAAATTATCCACAATAAAGGAGCATTTTTTCAGAGTCAAGTGCTTTTACTAACAACAATAGCGTTGCGTTACCCAAAGTTCGTGAACGCGCGGCATTCTAAAAGAAGTGGGTGTGGCCTTTGATGCTACCGCGTCACACCTTTACATGTCACGTTCGTATTGACAAAGACGAATTCTCCTGAAAATATCCTTATACGTTCTAGCTTCTTTAGAAGTAGGCTTTATTGGACCATAAAGGATATTAATATACAGTCATTATCAATCATTACGCTTTAAAAAAATAAAATATGAAAGTAAAATCCGTATATCGCTGGCTGATAAACGATTTTTAGAACAGTCACCATTAAACGTATTCGTAAAGTAGAGCAATTTTCTCCAACTTTAAACCCTTATTACTCGTCGCAGATCAAAATACCCAAAACAATCACTTTACTCACGATTAGAACATTGTTTTAACTTCTCAATTTCTAAATATCGACCTTTTATTTTATATAGCACATGGTTTAAATATTTTTTGAAAGTTCTTTATATTTGATGACGTGTCAAAGTAACTTGGTAATAAAAAATTTTTCGCCAACATAAATTTATTGGAAAATAATAACATTTCCCAGATTTAAAGCCAAGACAATGTTAAAAAAAGTTTTTCAACAATCAAGTCCATACACATTTTTGCAAAGGCACGCGAGGCACTCGAAGTTGGATGATATTTTGGCTCTCTCAGAGGGTCAATTATGCACAAATTGGTTTTCCTCGTTTTTCTCGGAAATAAAGCGATATTTTGGCAAATGAAGTATACCACGGTTTATATCGCATCAAGGTCTTCCTAATACTAAAATATGAGTAAATTCGATTTTTCGACTGTTGCCGGCGTATGTTCGATTTTTGCTGACATCCTCTCTTAATAAGTTAATCCAAATCCCCTAGAATAACCAAAAATGAACAGGGGTAGGAAAAGAAAGGCCAATCTATTGTTCTCTCGTCTGCTCGTGTAATAGGATTAAAGTGAAAGGTACGGTGGCAATTTGTTTACTCAGCGATGACAGATGTGTAACCAACGAAACCTAACGAACCAACTTCGAATCCAGCCGAACTGGCCTCGGCCAAACTCGAACCCCGACTTATGACCCAAACAATCTTTTCCAATGACAGCCCCCGGCCGTGACCTTTAGCAACGTTCACGTGTCGTGTTAGATGGTACCTCTCTAATCCGCTTAATGCTTTCCCAGGACGTCTTTGATAATTTTGAACGATTACCAATAATACAATGAACCTTAAAATGCATTTCGAAAGTTATTTCTAAGACATTCTTTGTATCGAAAAGATTCCAGACATATGGTACTAATTTTGAAATAGGATCCACTGTTTGGAAATCCCAACCGCAGTTGTCTGACGACTGTTAGAATCCATTCGCTCAAGATGCAAAATTGTATTCCGCAGCAATCGCTTTTACTAGCAATTACTTATACAGCGGACAGCCATAATACTAAGAGAAGGTACAGTTATTATTAATGATTCGTGGAGTCAGTTCGAATGGAACTGGTTTTTTAAAACTGTTTGTAATTTACAGCCATAGCGAAACCTATCCTGAATTTAAATGCAAACGGTAAAGGTCACGGCCGGGGGCTGTCATTGGAAAAGATTGTTTGGGTCATAAGTCGGGGTTCGAGTTTGGCCGAGGCCAGTTCGGCTGGATTCGAAGTTGGTTCGTTAGGTTTCGTTGGTTACACATCTGTCATCGCTGAGTAAACAAATTGCCACCGTACCTTTCACTTTAATCCTATTACACGAGCAGACGAGAGAACAATAGATTGGCCTTTCTTTTCCTACCCCTGTTCATTTTTGGTTATTCTAGGGGATTTGGATTAACTTATTAACTTATTAACCGACGCGTACCGTACGCTAACGTAAGCGGTCACGGGGCAGGTATAGGATACAGTAGTTCGTTACATACGATTGGACCGTTGGTCACAGCAGTATTTTTGGCGTATATAGACGGGAAAACGGAATAAATCAAGCCAGCACATAACAGAGCAGATAAGTAACAGTTTAAACAGTTTCTAACGGCTAAAAAACACTAATATAACGGAGTCTAACGGCTAAAAAACCACCAATTTTTGCCCTAGCGCCCTTGGTTTGAGTAAATAGACAACCCTTCGTTGACTTACCAATGGAGGCTTCTTTCTGATGGTCTTCAAGATTAAGTCGTCCTGCATCCTCTTAATCATAAAAAGAGTTAATAAGGTTTGTACGATTTTTGAACCAAGATTTCTTTCCCGGTAAGTCATCTTAATCAGCGAATCAGCAGATTTTTGATCTATAAAGGGTAAGACAAATCGGGTATTATGAATGATATTTGGTTTATCGAAATAATGGTTATCCTGCCGGGCACTGTCAGATTGTTGTGTTGATTGGCATGGGTCTCCCCTTGGACAACTGTTGGCCAACCTTTTAGCGTGTTTTGTGGAAGAAGATTTTGAAAATGAAATGCCACAATTTTATACAAAAGACATGTTGATGACACGCTAAAAACTACACTAAACGAACTTTCTGCTCAGGCTTTATCAAGCACCCTTCCATACCTTACAAAGATTTATTATGTCAGCTGCTATATGGGCCAAGAAAACTTAAGGTTACTGGAGATCGTCAGTCGTATGTATTTCGTTTAAGACTCTCTCTACGCAACACGTTAACCCATAAAACTATATATCGTTTTAAAGGTCATATGTTAAAGATTTCGAAAATGATATTGTTTGATAGTGATTTTCTAATTTGGAACAATGCCAATGAGCCTTAAACACAAATCGGGCACGTTCCGTAGAGGTGAATTAATGGACATGGCGTTAGCCCGTATAGCCACGAAAATAACTTTACTCTGTGAATAAGCAAAATATAAACTACGAAAGGTTGTGAGCGATTTTTGATATTTTGTTTCTTTAAAAAGTCATTGAGTTTTAAAGTCGAAACGTCTAAAATTTTCATTGTCGGTTGACGTTTTACCGCATAGAAGAGGAAAGACTCAAAACTGTTTAACGTGTTGCGTCGACAAATTTATTTACATTTGTATGTCTGGGGGTATACGTTATACGCTTTAGGGTTACTATGAAAGTAAAGGTCCTCTTTACAGTGCTGGTATTAGTTTTTAATTTAACTCATTTCAATTTTCGGCCGCCATTTTGGCAAAGGGCCTTTTCTACAGAAAACACGTCGATAAATAGTCGTTGACAAGCTAACAGTTACTACTATTAGATCTGAATAGTCGATTGTGAGCACTTTAGCTTTTGTTTTATTAGTTACAGTCTAAGTATTTTGTCACTGTTAGTATGTATAGCCCCCTAGGAGTTTTTGTATGCTTTTTTTAATCCTTAGTCATGGTTGGTGCTCAAAGTCGGTCCCGTCACACACAGCTGTAAGTTCTTTTTTCCTTATATCTTATACTCATTAATTATTCATTAGGTCATCGGCCAACCAGGGCTTCTTATTTGTACCACGTGCAGTAGTTTGAAACCCCCATTACGCCTTGGCATTTGAAATTCCACTCGGATTTTGAAACTCCAATAGAATACAGCAACTCGTCTTAGTATATTATATTTCTTTTGTTGTAACAGTAGTTAGCAGGTCGACATCAGCTTCAGCTGCCTTTAATTTATTTATGTATGTATGTCTGTCTGTCTGTATGATGGATGGATGGATAGATGGATAGATGGATGTATTTGAAACATTACTTCTTGCTCAATTTCGCAATTTCTTGTAGTTTTTTCATATTTATTGAGTCCCTTTATACTCACTTTTACATGCTTTTATTTTATTAATTACAATAAATAAATTTACAAAACCCAACGACCTGCTAATAGTAAAAACCAATCTAGGCAGGTCGAATGGTAAATTATTTACAAGTATAATACAATACAAATACAACAACTATAATGGATAAAATTTTACAGGTGTAAAAATAATTATGAGCATAAGTTAGTACAATCACTAATGGTACATTAGTAAACTTATGTGCTAACATTTAAATACGTATTGATAAGAAAAAAATGTCGAAAGAAAGAAAGGGAGGATCATGTTAAATTAATAAGAAAATTAACTCGTTTGTATAATCATTTGAGGGAAATCATCAATTATACATATTTACTAAGCTATTTATCTATTTGAAGTTTTTACCGTACGCTATGCGTACGAGTTTAGAATTAAAAAAAAAAAAAATCATGGGACATTTAGTACCAACATGTTTCAAACTGCAAAAAATTTCAAAAAAAAAAAAAAAAAAAAATCTTTAGCAAACGAATCATGCATGTGTCCTTATTCTGTTATGCAGAACTATTCAGTCCAAAAATAGGCGATTCTGGTCAACATCAATCTTATCCCATGATCAAGGCTTCAAAAAAAAATTTTTTCCCCGTACAGCACTTTATACATTATATTTACAATTTTTGGCTATTAACTGGAAGGTGCAGGAAAAAAACAACCCAAAGGGTTATAAGGAAGATTATTCTATATTACTATATAGAGGATATTACATAGGCGCGCGGAGATACGAAATTTATCTTCGAGTGTTGAAAAGATCTCTCACAAGTGAGCGCAGCGAACGAGTGAGAGATTTTCAACACGAGAAGATAAAATTCGTATCTCCAAGCGGCCATGTAATATTCTGTTTATTATATAATTATCAATGAAGTATGTTTTGGCTTTTTCAGGCAATTCTTTCCGTGTATTTTTGAATAGCCATCGCAATGGTGTTATCTTCACACGTGAAAATAACATGTTATTTTCACGTGTGAAGATATCAATTTTTCGAAATAGAGAAAAATAGATATTTCATCGGTAATTATATAATAAAATAAATTATTCTACATTGCTATGATATACCTTATTCTATATCACTATAATAAATCTTATTCTATATTATAATTAGTGAAATTAGTAATTAAATTTCCCCGAATAACGAGGGAAAACTTGTGGATAAAACAAAAATAGAATCTAAAAAGAAGTTGTCGTTTCCAATTTATCTTATGACTGAGCATGCGCAGATTTGAGAACGCGTCCCACATGGAAACCGTGCAGTAATATTATAAGTAGGATACGTTGTAATCGATTCAGTTGCAAGGGCATTGAGTTGTCGCTTAGGGAGACGAGGCATTGTCTTCTAAATTTCCCTCGTGCATAGAACACATGAAGGAAATTTAGAAGAGATATTTTTACGTTTAATTATTTAAACATTGAGGTCACCTCGCATGGGTCTCGTGTCCCGTTCGTGACTTTCCTTTCTGGGTAACTATTAGTTTTTTCTATTCAACACATTGTAATATTAGTTTCCCAATAAAGCTGTTAAAAAGAAAAAGAAAGAAAAAAAAAAAAGAAGTCCTTTGTCTTTTACTAAATTTCCCTACATTTAAAAGACAAAGAATAAAAGACAAAGGATTTCTTTGTCTTCTAAATTTCCCTCATGTTCTATGCATGCGGGAAATTCCAGTTTCTAAAGCCCTCGGAAGACAAAAGAATCCGAGGCGATCATGGTATTACTATAATAAATCTTTGAAAACGGAAGTTACCGCCGATCATTCAATCTACGGACGTCCAAAACAACCTGTTTGTGATACACTTTACTATCGTATATTCTCAGTTTTATATGTCTTAGTTTTGTTTCAACAGAAGCGCACGGTTTGCTCGAGAGGTTTGTTTGGGTGAGAGAATCTTAGCCATGGCCAAGAGACTTCCAATGTTGGTAAGATTATTTAATTGTTGTCACTAGTAAATTGAGTTATTCGTGTAAAGGTTGGTTATGTATTTTTCTATTAGCTCGTAGAATGAAATATATTGGACGGTTGTAGTGTGGTAGTGCTTTTGTTGATGCTGATGATTATGATAATGTTGATGAAGGTGGTAAAGATGACGCTAGTGTTGTTGATGATGGTAATAGTAATCTATACTCAGTGGTCTTCCTTCCACTCGTATGGGCTAAGGCATGGGCATTATGCCTCTGCGCTTGAGGAAAGGATACTACACCCATAGACAAAAGCCCAACACTTATAATCCATAACCTCAAAACTCCATCCCTTAAACTCCGTCCCTTAAACTGACCGATTCCACGAAAACATCAGAAATGTGATCATTGTTTTCTGCCAACCCTCGAGCCCGAAATGGTTTCCCGTTCGACTGCACCCAGGGGATGAACCTATCGGATTCTCGCCGGGGAGATGAAAGCCTTGCACGATTAGCGGGAGGATGCTAAAAGTGAAACAAAACGAGCGATACTTAAGGGAAACGCAATGAGGGAGAGGCCTAAGGGTTGACAGACTTATGCGCCCGTACGAAGACCGACAGGGAATAAGGCTCCCATTATAAGACTGTCAAACCTCGGAGCCGTAGGGCAATTTAACAGACGAATTTTATATGACGCATAACCATAACCCAGTCGGGTGTGATCTTATTGTGCTATAATTCAGCTTGAAGCTACTGCTTGAATGTAGGTATCTACCTGATAAATAAGATCAATTATATCACGACAAACCAAAAACTGACACTGAAAAGATTTAACGAAGCCATCATAAAAACGTGATAGCCTAGAGAAACTGCAGGCGTAAAACACAAAAGCTATGAATAACACCAAAACCCAACATATCATAACAAACGACTGGCGATGAAAAGATTCTTAAAGTGCTCATAAGCCTTTACACAATATTTTCAGAATTGATTCTTTAGATAGTGGATAGTTAATTGTGAAAATATTTCGTCATTTGAATGTCGGGTCTTTGGGATACGAAGGTTTATTTTCCCAATATGTTAATGACTATGACGTAACATAAGGGATCATTTAATATACAGCACTGCACTCGTTCTGGAATACAGTATTTTAAAAGCATCCCCCTTTTACTCGTGGCTCACGTAAAGGTTCTCACGAATTTATTTTCAAAAAACGTCCAGCGTTCAATATTAAAAATTGCCACAAAATAACTCAAATCCCTTATGTTACGTCATAGTCATTAACATATTGGAAATATAAACCTTCGTATCTCAAAGACCCGACTTTCATATGACGAATTATTTTCACAATCAATTATTCACTATCTAAAGAATCAATTCTGAAAATATTGTGTAAAGGCTTATAAGCACTTTAACGAAGCCAGCATAACAAAGTGCACGTGAAATAACAACAAACTCATAGCAAAAACTGCATGCGTAAAAACACAAAGGTCATGAATAAAGCTAAGCCAAACATCTCATGACAAACAAAAACTGGCTCTGAATAGATTTAACCAAGCCGGCATAACAAAGTGCACGTGAAATCACACCAAACGCATAGCAAAAGACTGCATGCGTAAAACACAAAAGTCATGAATAAAGCTAAGCCAAACATCTCATGACAAACAAAAATATTGAATAAAATTAAACCACGGAGAGCAGAATAAAACAAAACTGTCAAAAAGCAAGCATTGACAAAAAGCAATGAATAACGCTGAGCCAAATAGTTCATGACCAAACACAACTGGCACATATTTTAAAACGAACGGCCAGAAGTGACTTGAGTGGCAACCAAAATATAGCATAAGGTTATGACCAACAACTGACTAGCAAACATTACTATTAGAAAAATTTACTGCCATGGTAAGGAAAGTTGAGCTTGATAAAACAGCTAATCCTGCCACGAACATTAGCGAAACTCGGCAAGTATCGAAAAAACCCGACAAATTAATTAAAACAGAAATATTACCACAATAAGTTCTCCTTGTACTGGTGATGGGGGTCTTGGTCTGCGTTTTCCTGGTTTTGCTGGGCAATTATTGGATTTACTGGGAGTACGGGCGGAAACTTGTCCTTGTAGATTGTGCTTAGCCAACTAGGTTAAAATCATGCTACCGAAGAGGAACATACGTAGCAACTGGGTACACAACGTGGTTTCTCACTGTTTATATACTCGTGTGGCGAAAGACCGCTGAGTATATAGATTATTGTGATGACGATGATGTTGATATTGTTGATGATGAAAAAGATGATGATGCTGATGTTGATGATGATGATGTTGAAGATGATGTTGTTGATGATGAAGATGAAGAAGATTTTGATGATGATGATGTTGATGATGATGTTGATGTTGTTGATGATGATGTTGATGTTGTTGATGATGAAGAAGATGATGATGATGTTTATGTTGATGATGATGATGATGTTGTTGATGATGGTGATGATGGTGATGATGATGATAGCTGATGTTGATGCTATTGTTGATAATGTTGATGATTCTGATAATGATTATGATTTTGATTATTGTTGATGATGATGATCATGAAATGAAAAGGGTGATGATCATGATGATCATGATGGTGGTGGTTGTGATAATCATGATGATATTATAATAAATATATAACTATCATGACAAACGTCTTATTTCTTTTTGTCTAGAACGCCTTCCTGTTCCTCATTGGTACAGGAACTATTTTTTTTTTTTTTCTTATGGCTAGTACTTCCATAAAAGGGACATCTGTTTTCCGAAATTTTGTGACATGTGAGTATACTTGCTTCTTATTCGAGTGGTGTAGGCTACATGCCCAGGGAAATGTTGCGGGGCAGGGAGAAGAAAGGATTTAAACATCCTCCCATTTGGCTTCTGAAGACTTAGATTCCAGAAACTTATAGACCAGATGCAAAAATTGCACCGATGTGAGGCTTAAGTTGCGATCAAAGGGGTCTGGTGTGATTCGTGACTTTTGAATCACGCCAGATTGCTTTGAATCACGCCAGATTGCTTTGAATCACGCCAGATCCCTTTGTTCACAACTTAAGCCTCACATCGGTGCGATTTTTGCATTTGGTCTATAATGGAGTTGAAACGCGTGACACGACAACACAAGGATTTGTGATACCATATTTGGAATTATGAGTTTGGTTTCAAGATGGCCGCTTCTCTCACATGTCAAATTTCTCGCTGAATTTCATGACTTTCAGAGGAGATTACTGAATCTTTCGATTAAACATTTGGGATATTTGCCTTTAATTTAGTTTTGAGAGTTGAAGCAAGAGAACGTGATTTACTGGAAAGAAATTTGTCAAGAAACTGTTGAATATTATGGAACATTATGAGTTTCTGCTTCCCAGACCTGTTCAATATGGAGGACACAACTATAGAATTGCACTGTTATCAGGGCCGTAACCAGATTTTTTACAGGGAGGGTGTACATCAAATAAAATCGGACCATTTATCGGTTTTTAGTAGCCGTTTTTTATTACCAACTTTCATGTTTTTCACATAGTCAGAGTGGTTTTCAAAAACCCGTGAAATACACCTATTTTAAAGGAAATGGAGATAGATGAGCGGACCTTAAGAGTTTATGGTGGTGGGGGTTGCACGTGCACCCTGTGCTCCCCCCTGGTTATGGCCCTTGTCATAATAATTCAAATGTATCGTTCTGTCCTCCATAAACATTGTGTCGTAGTTGTAACTCAGTTCTAGCTACTTCTCACAACGGTTGCTTCCACAAAATTATGAGACGGTTTTGGTACACTAGGTAATGTTTCGACAATGTTACTGGCTTTCACTCAGCTGATAAAAGTCTTTGAATGTCATTATCTGCTCCGAATGGTGGTCAAACACTGACCACTATGTGATGTCAGCCAGAAAGAATCCTATTGAAAAGTTGCGATTCAGCTGATGAACAATTCCGCACGAGACATGAAAAGAGGTGAAGTGAAAGCCAGCAATTGCGAAGATAAGCTGCAAGGAAAACAAGGGCTAAAGTAACGGCTGATCAGTAGCCGGTCATGATATGACTGGCCAAATTAGTCTTAGCTTGGACATACGTCGTTTCTGGCTCAACATTACTGGTCAAAATGACCGTTATGGCAAAGATTCGAGCCTTCGAGTTCCAATTCTGGGAGAGGACATAGTCCGATCACCGGCTGTTATTGTAAAGCGCTATAAACTGCCTCATGTAACATCGTCTTTGTTCTTTCTTTTTATCTTTTTCAGATATTCAATCCGATAAGCAGTCTCCTAGAAACCTTGTCCTTGTAGATGTTTCGTTTTTAACTGACGATTTCTTGCATAACAATCCTAATGGGACATATCCAAGTCTACTACCTTGTCCCTACACTCGACTGCGAAAAGCCCCGTTAAAGAATATTAAAGGAAATAATAACGAAGTCAATGTGAGCTGTAAAACACATATGTAAGTAATATACAACTTTCAAAGAAACATCTGAGCTAAAGGAGATAGGCGGTATTAGAGGTCATTGTTACGGGTGACATGACAGCTATATCGTCCACTAATATAGTGACTGTCCAACAATACACTGAAATGCCAACTTGATCCATTAGATCTAATCCAATGTTTTCCATTTCAGACCACGTGTCATTCCCTATAGTAATATTTCTTTCTTTAACGGTTGCACATGAAAAGACACATGAATATGGATACAACTCAAACAAAGAATCTTATTCTCATTACCATATGTCATTCCCTAGAGTATCATTTCTTTGTTTAACGGTAACACATGAGAAGACACATGAATATGGATACAACCTATACAAAGAATCTTATTCTCATGATAATATGTCATTCCCTAGAGTATCATTTCTTTGTTTAACGGTAACACATGAGAAGACACATAAATATGGATACAACTCAAACAAAGAATCTTATTCTCATTACCATATGTCATTCCCTAGAGCATCATTTCTTTGTTTAACGGTTGCACATGAAAAGACACATGACTATGGATACAACTCAGGAGAATCTTATTCTCATGACCATATGTCATTCCCTAGAGTATCATTTCTTTGTTTAACGGTAACACATGAGAAGACACATAAATATGGATACAACTCAAACAAAGAATCTTATTCTCATTACCATGTGTCATTCCCTAGAGTATCATTTCTTTGTTTAAAGGTTGCACATGAGAAGACACATGAATATGGATACAACCTATACAAAGAATCTTATTCTCATGATAATATTTCATTCCCTAGAGTATCATTTCTTTGTTTAACGGTAACACATGAGAAGACACATGAATATGGATACAACTCAAACAAAGAATCTTATTCTCATTACCATGTGTCATTCCATAGAGTATTATTTCTTTGTTTAAAGGTTGCACATGAGAATATACATAAATATGGATGAACTCAAACAAAGAATTTTCAATTTTTTATATATTTTCAATATAGTGACACGTGGTCTGGAATTAACAAAACGGATGGTTAATTCTTAAAATAGTGTTGTTCATCTTCAACGAGGCCATTCAATCTCGTACCCAGAGCCCTTATTTCTTACTGCGCATGCTCGACGAAATAATTGAGCTCTGGAAAAATCCAAACCGGAAGACCCAGATTCTGGGTTTCTCGCACATGCGCATTATGACAGACTAGGTAAATTCAAAATGGCGGACGATGTTCAACGAGCATGTGAATTTGCGCTTGGAAAATTAGGTTTTGAAGATGGTTTTCAGTTAAATTAACTCCGAAAATATCTATTGGATGGACATCAATACAATTTCCATTACAAAACCGACAACACTTTGAAAAATCCGGCCGTACAGGCTTTTTTGGTGTACTTAATTCGAGACGCCATCTTGTTTATTTTCCCTACTACTGTAATTTTTACTTCCGGTATCTTCCTTTGTTCTCGAGAACCAATCACAGCACAGGAAATATTGGAGTTTTCCAGAGCCCAATTATTTCGTCGAGCATGCGCAGTAAGAAATAAAGGATCTGGGTACGAGATTGCGAGGCCATTCCAAACACCTCGATTGGTCGTGTTTAAATGTATGTCCATAATTCCTTTCGGTCTTCGATTACCTATCATAAATGATCTCCTTTAGCTCCTACAACCTTTTCATTGAAATAGTTGTAAACATATCGTATCTATCTAATACAAAAAAATACTTAATGAAAAGATTATTGCTTAGAGATCAATATATATGTTTTATTTTTTTGCGGTCCGGTATCCTAAAAAAATGGTGAGTTCTGATTGGCTGTTTGAGCGGGCGGTATTTTGTCAGTATCTGCCCGCGCTCGCGGTCCGGTATCCTTTGCCGCTAAACAACAAAACAAAACGATTACAAAAACAAGTAAAAAAATACAGGAAAATAATAAATAAGTTATTTACCGTCTTGTAGTCGTTCCGGATAGGAAAAAAGCGTATATTCAAGACCTTGGGCACAGTTATATCTAGCATTGTATTGGCACCAACAATACAATGCAGTGAGGACTCGGCCAATTTTATCAGTTACGTCCAGTTAGGTCCAAATAACCGCAGTGAAAAATCTTAAAGCAATATCTGATATATTTATTCTCATTGCCAGCTCGAGCAAGAGGGACTGTGAGAATGCAGCAAGCTACTTTGGAAGACCAGACGAAAACCTTGGATCCAGAAAATGCCAACAAGATCATTACCCCGACATTTGTTCGTTCGTCAGAACCGAAAGTAAAGGCTACAAAGTAAAATGTGATGCATCCATATGTAAGGGAAAGGAAGTCAGCATAGCAGCCATTGATGAAAATATCGGAATTATTATAAAATGGCAACGGATTACACCCTTCGACGCATCCAAAGTTAACGAATTCGTGCAAAGAAAAATGAGTCAAAGTCATACTTTCTCGTTCATCAAATGCGGCCCAATATTACAAGCGCTTATTTTCCCGCCAAAAATTAAAAGAAACAAAACTGTCGACGAACAAAAGAAAATGAACGTCAATATAATTGTCTTGGATTGTGTATCTCGTCCTCATTTTTTTCGGGTGATGAGAGAATCAGTGAAGGCGATGCGTAAGGTAATCTACGATCAGTCTATAAATGCTACTGTGCTGGACTACGAATTGTTCCAGAGTCTCAGCATGCATACATTTGACAACATTCGACCTCTGTTTTCTGGAATTGTACAAGGTAAGATTGTTTGAAATTTTTAAAGTGCACCTAACCCCCGATACAATAATACTTTCAGTATTGATTCTACATAATGTGAATAGTTGAATGGTGAAATATTTCTTCATTTGAATGTTGCGTCTTTAAGTTATGAAGGTTTATACTTCCAATATGTTACTGACTGTGACGTCACCCCAGGCTTAATTAAATATACAAATTTTGACTGGTTCATACAAACAGCTTTTAAAAAGAATAACTATTATACTCAAGGTTTCCACAATGTTTATTGTAAATCTGATGTCTCATAATGGCTAGCTTTTGGTATTAAAAATTAAAACAAATACACTCAAAAGCCTGGGTTGACGACACAGTCAGCAATGTAATGGAAGTATAAACCTTCATAACTTAAAGACGCAACATTCAAATGAAGAAATATTTCATCCTTCAATTATTTACTTTATTTAGAATTAATACTGAAAGTATTGTATCAGGGGTTAGGTGCACTTTAAGGTGAGGCGGGATCATTGATCCTTGTGGAGTACCACGAATTATAGCCGAAAGCCGTATTGGTAACATTCAGCCCAGGCCTGGGTAGTGTTCATGTAACATGTTAATTTCCCTACTTGTTTAATTGTTATTATAAGATAACTGGGTTATAAATCTCGCGTTCTGATTGGTTGGGAGCGCGTGCTATATAAGAGCACACAGCACGCGCGCGCACTTTCAGTTGCGTCATTCCTATCCAAAATAACAGTTGTTGAAATTTGTATTTTATAAAAGAAAGAAAAAATACTTGTTTGCTGTGCTGTGTGCAGTTATAAAGCACTTGGGGATTGGCAGAACACTAGAGAAGTGTCGAGAATTCCTAACACTTCTCTCGTGTTTTGCCCACCCCCGCGTGCTTTATAACTGCACAGAGGAACCCGCACGTTTTCTATGTCTTCAACAGACCTTTTTAAATTTCCTAAAATATCTATGTTAGCCTTGATTACAGGCTCATTTATTCAGCCCCATTTCTGTCTAATTATTCACAAATACCAACGGTAAAGTGAAGAATGCATATCTTCAACAATACATACAATTTGAAATTCCAGGGACCTTCACTGGAACACATGAATAACCTTGAGCAATAGAATTTTTAACTGGGATGTTATCGAATCAAATTGCTTTGTAATTCCCATCGCAAAGCATTTTTTTGTCGCATTAAAGACCCATTGCCACTTACCGTGATGCACCGCGGTCACAGATGAATTTCGTGGTCCATGAAATTCAAAGATTCATATATTGAATAAGAACTTCATATTAAATCCTTTTCCGACATAGCACTAAGGCACAATAATGATTCTTTTACATTCTTTTAAGAGTTTATTCAAAAGGTTGGAATTGTTTTTTCAGTGGTGACACGATTCAAAATGTAAACAAATTGTGATGCATCACGGTAAGTGGCAATGGGTCTTTAAGGATCGTTCAATTCCTTGAATTCGAACTTCAATCTGTTTTGCTCCAGGGAACGAGGATTTCTCCAGTGCCAGCGTTTCACTTGAGCCTCTTGGAATACATGTCTTGAGCAACGAGTTCAAGAAATACGGCTACCAGACAATGTTCCAGGAAGATCTTTGCTGGCATGACTCGTGGGGGATCATGCTCAATAACCTAATAAGAACCAATGGTGAAATAAATGAGAAAAGGTAAGGTGGGGGGTGGGGGGGGGGGGAGGTGGGGGGGGGGGGTAGTGGGGGCACCAGCAGAACTGGAAGGGTGGGGATAGAGAGAAGTTGGTCATTGATCAATAGTTGATGGGTGTTGTCTGAAGAGTATGCAATAGTATGTCAGTGAAGGCGGGCATTTCAGTTGTCATTCAGCAGGGGAGGGGTAAGATGTAGTGTATCAGTTTGGGGTATGAGGGCATTGGAGTATGTATATTGGTGGCTAGGTGAAGACTAACTGCGAGAAACAATTTAAATAGGCCATTTGCAACAAACAGTCACCTGCTGATATATCACTTTCCTAACAAATCAATTCCAGCCAAAGTTGCCTTGAGAGGGCTCTTATGAGGAAAAAAAAAAATTCTTTGAAAAGGCTTTGGTTATAACATTAATCCAGGAAAAAAAAAAAAAATTAAAAAGGAGGCTCGAATTTTATTGCCACCCAGTAACAGTCATGTGATTATTTAATGCACATTGCCTATTCCTGTTCAAACCGTTCAATTCATGTCGACATTGAGCCACTCTATAAACGTTCGGTCTCCTATGTTTTACAGGTTTCAAATCTTCAAAGATACCGTCAAGGAACACAACCTGGATCACATTGGGATAACTCACTTCAGTTGCGAGGTTATAAACCAATACGGCTACACCAACCACTACGATCGGCCATCACAGGTGTGCCTCAACGGTCAGTTCTACAACAGTTATTTTCTGAAGTACCTTAAAACCATGATCCAGGAAATACAGCACGACGAAAAAGCAGCCCCTTTGTTGCTCTATCAGCATTTTAATAGTGGACATACTCATACAGGGACTCGGATACAGAACGATGACGATGCACTGGCAGATTTTATCCTGAATATTGCGAGGTATTCATAGCACGATGGTGGTTAAGTGGACACTAATAAGCGTAATGTTTTCCCATTCCAGACCTTGTGTCGTTTGATAAATTATCATTTATTTGTTTAACGATTGCGCACGAGAAGAACCTGAATATGGATACGACTCAAACAATGATTTTTTTCTCAAGGGCATGTGTCATTCCCTAGAGTATTATTTCTTTGTTTAACGATTGCGTACGAGAAGATACATGAATATGGATTTGAATCAAAGATTTTTTTCTCAAGGGCATGTGTCATTCCGTAGAGTATCATTTCTTTGTTTAACGATTGCGCATGAGAAGACACATGAATATGGATACGACTCAAACAAATATTTTTTTCTCAAGGGCATGTGTCATTCCCTAGAGTATCATTTCTTTGTTTAACGATTGAGCATGAGAAGACACACGAATATGCGTCAACTCAAACAAAGAATCTTATTCTGAAAGCAATAATACGTGGTCTAAAATGGGAAAACATTACGCTCAATCTAAGAGGGTCTATTGAACGAAAGATATTTTCTTTTGGCTTTTTCAGAGGTCAAGCAACAAGTATATTGCCACAGCTATGGCCACAGGGGAGGGGAGGGGAGGAGAGGAGGAGAGAAGAGAAGAAGTTTCCTTAGTATTGTTACAAACTTTTTGACATGGTGCTTTAGTTTCCTTCTAATTCACATGTTGTATTCAACCCACCCACGCAGTTCCAAAGTAATCGCTAGCCATTATGATTTGATTTTCAGGGACCCAAATTCCTTGACAATTATTCTTTCTGACCACGGTCACACACGAACACCTTACGGACAAACTGAGGAAGGCAAACGTGAACTTTATCATCCCCTTCTCTTCATGATAGTACCGCACTACGTCGCAGGTTTACTGGGAAAACAACGAATGGAAGCATTGGTCGCAAACCAAAAACGCATCTTAACAACCCTTGACATAAACAAAGCTTTAATGTCTTTACACGACGAGAAAACAAAGTTTTCAACTGATCATAATGTCAATGGTATTTTCTCGAAAATCCCAGCCAATCGAGCATGTGGGGACCTGCCATTAATGCCTCTTGCTCGGTGCCAGTGTGAAGGATCCGATTCGAAAGTGCTGGATAACTCGAATACTCACCGATGGATGGCGGAGTTTGCATTAGGAACTCTTAATAATATTATCCAAGAACAGTATTTTAAAGGTAAGGGCTTTCGTTACAATCTTTTCTTCTACTCTACTCTCCTCTACTCTGCGCTCTACTCTGATCTGCTCGGTTTTGCCTTGCTTGCCCTGCCCTGCCCTGCCCTGCCCTGCCCTGCCCTGTCCTGTCCTGTCCTGTCCTATCTTGCCCTGTCCTGCTCTGTCTATTGGCATTACAGTATAAAATATTATAGCACGTTATTTTCTCTTCTTTCTTAATAAGGAATTAACACCTCGACGCCTAACCCAGTTAAGGGTTTTGGCAACTGCGTCCGCTATGTCGGCACATCTTTCCGCAATATCATACAAAGTACAAGTGGTACCATGACAACCATGGACCTCCATATTGATGCTAAAGAAGTAGGTTTAAAAGAAGACGAAATTACCAGGGCTGCTGTGGAATTCAACGGTAAAACCCTTAGTCTAAAGTCCTATGAAAGGCAGACGTTGTACAACAAATTCAAAAATTGCGATGATAAGAGCGTCGACTTGAAACTCTGCATCTGCGATAAAAATAAAGCTCCGAGTGAAAGTGGGAAGCCTCGTGTCTTGGAAACAGCAAAAATGAAGGAGTTCGTATCGTCTCCAATGTTTGGGACCGAAAGCAAAATCAAGGATTTACACGGTGGATGTTTGTTTCAAATTACGAGACAGCACTCGAGTAAAATAAGTGTTGTTTACGAAGTTGCTAACTCTTGCGAAGGGAAGACTTTTAAAATAAGCGTTGAAGGATCATTGGAATACGTTTTTGTATCGAGACCGTTACCTTTTCAAATAACTGTCGAGCCAAACAGTATATATTTTATGTTTTCTGCAGTACGCCAAATCCTTAATCATAGTCACATGGATATTACAATAACAGCTGCCCAGGTCTAGCAATGTTCGATCCTATTTGGTCGGAAATTTCATGCTATGCGCCTCGTAGCTAGAACATTAATAATTTTCACGTACGGGTCGCGGTAAAGAGCTAGCTGAAACTAAAACGATGGCTGAAAAGGCTGAGAGAGCTGAAGCAGCTGGAATAGCCGAAACGGCTGAAAATCATAAAAATCCATTTTATGGGAAGGGAAGGACGGAAGACCCAGCCCCCTACCCCAGGGACTTTTGACTCGTAACCAATCTTGCCCGGATAATCGACACGGACAGAAAGACGGACAGTGACCAAGGGAAATAGAGGGACTGCTCCCAATCTAGATATTGATAATGCTATCGATGCCCAGTTGCTTTGAAAGGTATCCTCGCACCATGAAAACTTTATCTCACAACCCAAACTTTATCACCCAACAAAACTTCCATGAACTAGCACAAACTTCGAGGCTTAATATTCACTAGACTGTAACCTATATTACTGCATTGTGACAGATCTTAATACTTGCATACTTTTTGATAATTACAACACGCAGCCGTAAAGCACTGAATTAAAATGAATTGTACTCGATTTATATATTTATATACATATTTATAGATGTAAACGTTTCGGTTTGAATACATAAATGCTGGATTTTTATGATTTTCAGCCGTGTCAGGTTTTTTTTCAATTCTTCGATTGCACGTTACGTCATCGCGGCAATGTTGGTGCCAATTAACAAAAGATTTCTCATTAGCATTCATTGTTAAAGGCACCACAATGGCCGCCATGTCTTTGTCTTTTGATTCTCCTGGGAATGCTTGCAACCCATCAATTGCATAAATCACATGTCTTAATGATCATAAGGACTAATGAAAATAACGTAATTAGCAATTAGTCCTCGAGCTCGAGTGGGCTAAAGACTTTATTAGTGGTGTGACAATTGTTTCCTAATTGAACGTGACAAACTTCTATGGAAATAAACAGTTATTGTTTTGAAATTCGTCGGGATATCACCGTTATTCCTTTCGTATCCTTTGGGATCTCAATAATTTTTCAAAGAATAAAAACAAAAGAAAATGAATCCTCTAGATGTTTGTCACGCTGAATTGACAAACATTGTCACACCACGAATAAGTAGTATTCACTCAGGCCATGAGGGAAAGACGACTAATTGGTTTAGTCAAATCCAACTAGTCGGTCAAATATATTGATGCAAACTAGTTTTGAATTCAAATTAAATACAATGTTTTCATTTTGGTTCTCAAACACGCGTGGGTTATACCAAATACAGACCATTTTATCAACGTTGCGTGCGCATGCAAATTTAAGGACGGGCCACTGATGCCAGAATACAAGTATTATTATCCATTGTTATGAAATTTGTTTCTATAAGAGTTCATAAAAATCAATTATTCTCCTCTTTAAATATAAGGCCCCGTTCACGCGTATCCGCCAATCTTTTTTGCGGATGCGGGTTGCGTCCACACGTGTCCGGAAATTTTTGTATCCGTATCCGCAAATTTTCGAATACGATGACGTAAACACGATTTTGCGCATGCTCAATAAAAAAAACTATCCGTCAAAGGGACTAGGCACTAGCGTGCATCAGGGCGGATCATGAAATTTCCGGGATACGTGTGGACAGTGAAAACGATTCGAATACTGCATGTGGACGCGAACATTTTCGCATCCGCAAAAAAAATTTGCGGATACAAAAATTTCCGGATACGTGTGGACGGGGCCTAAAACTGCCAACTGTGTGGCCCGTCACGTTGGATGCGCACGCAACCTTGAGAAAACGGTCTATTTTGATAAATGTATATAAAGAATACTTGGACACATATATTTTTAAACCTAGTTTGTTACATACGAATCTCTTGTTTCGTACAGGGTAGACATGCACTATTCAGTGCATGACTAAGAGTGGTTTAAGGAGAACACTACTGACAAAGAATCGTAGAACATACTCTGCCATTCTATGTCCATCTTTTCACATTGTTTGGTAGAGATTGTGTCTTTCTGGGTGTCTACATTTGTATAGGAAATCGCACGATCTTGAGTACAATTCAGAATTTATAGGCACGAGTGATGTTTTGAAAGTTTTCAAAATGAGACGAGCCTTTAGGGGAGTTTCAAAACTTCACGAGTATCTATAAGTTCAGAATTGTACGAAGAGAGTGTGCGATTTTTTGTTTATAATACACTCAAAACAAATTGAGCAAAAATTGGGACTCTACAGAGTACAATTTGGGATTTAATTGTACTTCTCTCGTACAATCAGAATCGAGTAATATTGTAGAGTGCATTATAAACTGAGTGATTCATTCTGTTTGTTCAAATACGGTGATTATGGATGGCGTAATATTATAAAATAATTTTCCGAAAATTATTTTATGCTCATGTGTTGAATACCACCAAGGATAGTTGGAAAAATATTACATACTTATTGACTGAGTTGGAGGGCCGTACGGGAAAATATTTGGTTCGAGGTGATGCTGTACGGAGGTCCGTACAAACGACCGAGAGCCAAATATTTTCCCGTACGGCCCGACCCAACTCAGTCAATAAGCATTTTATCATATGACTCTAAATAAAAAAGATATGTTAAAAGTTGCAAATTATGCTAATACGATCGCAGGTTTCGAGCAAGGCCGTACGGATTTGTACGGCCCTGCTCACGCCATTTTCCCGAAGGTTTTTTTAAGAGCGCGCGCCCGGGCAGTTACGGGTCATATGATAATCTTTTTAATTAAATTATCCCCTTTCTGTTCTAGAATGATTTCAATGTAGTATTAACTGTGTGCCCTAATCAACGCTAATCCTTGGGGAGCATGTAACGTCATGGCCGCCAATTTGTCTAACGCCGAATTTATGGCAGTTTAGCTTCCATTCATGGTTAACATTTAAATTATTATGGACTTGAAAATGATATTTTTCTTTCAAAGAAAAAAAATTTAATTCCGCTTCTTAAGATTTCTTAAGTTTCATGATAAGGATAAAGGCTATAAACCCTTTTAATTTACTTTACAAAAGTAAAAACAAGTATCTAATTTTGGTAACTACTTTCATCTGACCGATCACCTTATGAAGAAGGAAAGTGAAGACCATTTTCAATATTTTTACCATTTTCCCGTTTGAATAAACTCTCTGACTATGCGGCCTCAATCAAAGCTAAAAAAGAAAAACAACTACATTGAGCATGCGAACAATTAAAAGTCCGGATATGGAGAAAAACAATAGACCGTTTTCTCAAGGTTGCGTGCGCATCCAACTTAACGGGCCACAAAACTGAAAAGCGCAGATTCAGTAATTGAAAAGACAATTTTATTTTTAAAGAGGAGAATAATCGATTCTATGAATTCATTATCGAAAAAAATTTCATAGCAATATCGTGGCCCGTTTAGTTTTTTATTAAATGCGCACGCAACCTTGAGAAAACGGCCAACTTTTACCCACTCTGAGATTTGACAATATCAGCGGGTCTGAAAATTTCGCATAATTACCCTAACAAAGATAAAGTAAATAAATATTAGATTAGAGACGAGTCACCTAAAATGTTTCATTTAAAGAATAGCCTTCGGAATAGATGATTTCAAGTCTGGTTAAGTTTCATTTATCGCTTGCTGCATAATGTTGCACTGACCAAGCCCGAAAGGCACTATGGTCGATGGCAATACAATCATCGAAAGGTCACGACAAGATGGAATTAACCTTATCAAACATTGTCTGTACGCTTATCCGGCATATTTCCTTCTTTGCTGACTTATTTACATATAAGCCACAGTTGTGAAGTAATTTAGAAGGTTTCACATATATAGAAGGTTTCGCTTCAGCTCCATTTTCCCACATTCTCGACTTTCACATCCCCATAATTCCTTGCGTTTTTGGGGGTAACCAATCAAAAAACTGTCCCAAATTGAAAGGTTTCTAATTGAATTTATACTATACCTGCTTTTATCTGTACAACACTAATTATCAGTTTATTCCAAGTTATTTTTGGCGTGAACAGATCATCAAGAATTTGGTCTTACAGAAAATGTATTGACTTACGAAAAAATGTTTAAAATTTACCTTAAACGTCTTCAAGCTTCTATCTTTTTCTGTTTTTTACTTCTTCATTTTACCTTTGGATACCAAACAAGGTATTTTCAACATTGTCTGATCAGCCTTCAGCAAAATAAGTGGGTTTTTACCCTCTGGTTACCCCCCAAAGACGCAAAGGATTATGGGGATGTGAAAGTCGAGAATACCAACCTAAAAATAGCATCTTCTGTAGGTCTATGGAAGGCGAGGGATCTCTGGTCTGTCGAACCACCGCTCGTTTTGTTCGAACCTCATCTCAAGTTTAGTGTCAGAACTAACTACACAAACTAGAGCAGAGTCAGGTTGACCACACTGTAAAAATTGCCCGGGTTTGAAACAACCAAAAAACATTGGTTAAATTTATGCAACTGAGAGAATTAGTTTTTTTAGTCGGTGTGGCTATCAGTCGGGATTCCTTACTCGGCCACTGTCCTTACTTTAGGTCTGTACCTAACAATACAACCCGAACTACAACCTCAGCCTTGTTCACCACTAAGTACAAGATTGAATGCGCAGAAATAGTTAAATTGCTCGTCCTTATCATAACCCGGTAATCTAATCTGAAAATCTATTAACGTCAGGTATCTAGACAAGTTCAACTTTCATGGTTTGAATGTTTAGGCTAATTTGAAAGAAGTTTGTAGAACAGGAAACTACAAGCAGATCTCTAAGTAGTCTCCAAGTCAAAACAGTCTTGGTTACTGATTAACTAAACGGATCAGCTCAATTAGATAACTAAACATGTTAGACTTGCAGAATCATATGCAAAATGCATTATTCACATACATGTGAACAAATCATTCCTAAAATTCTGTTGCATAACACTTCTTTGTGCTAATCGCCAATCAAATCACTCGAAATTAAAGGGTTTCGCAAAGCCTGAGGCGAGGAGGTCTGGGGGAGCTCAACAGCTAAGATATGCGAGTCAACAGTAAATTGGCATTTGCATGTTGCTAACTTAATTCAGGGGCAACATCTTTTAGAGATGGATCAAATTTGATGATTTTATGGATGGATTTATTTTTGACATGCGTCTTGTTTGGACGGTGGATACCGACGTCGTGGTAATCATTGTGAAAAAGTTTATCAACCTTCACAGATTGAATTCAAAGGCGAATATATGGAAGGGTTTCGGAATGGAAAAAAAACCATCGGTTCATTGGCATGGAGCTTGCGCCATGACTTCCTTCCAGAAGCTATCAACAGATTCTAGCGACTTCCGCACCCCGGAGCGGAGCAGACCTTCATCATGCACGACAGAACAAGCAAGTCTAGGCTCTGTCAATGAAGCAAGAATAGGTCGACTGTTCTGCATGCACTCCAGAGCTATCGACAATCTCTTTTACTCTGGTATGTTGTTCAAAATGATTTAAAATATATATATAATCACAAACTACGCAAAGCCACTTCACCGATGTAACCTGTAGGACGAATGTTCCTTTTCTAGTCCCAGAACGCTCTGCATAATATAACACCGTGAGAAGGCTATATTTCAGGCAGGCATCTCGACCACCAGTGACGTTACCATAGAGGACAGGACATCCCTTCACATGATGGATATGGCTCATGCAAGAGTGGTGATACATGGACCGTTGAGGATGACCATTCCGAAGATGTCCGAAGCTGTTTGATAAAGATATGCTCTTCTTTTTTTCTTTTCTTTTCTTTTCTTTTCGTACATGTTTAATAGATTGTTAGGTATTTTGTGCGTGTTTTTTTTTTTTTGCTGTACGTTGTTGTTATACTTTGTGCTTCAGCCACTAATCAACAGACTAGCACAGTACTTAGTGTCATCATTGAAGGTTGGCTTGGTTCTCATCGGCTTGAAATTTCAGAAAGATAATAAAAGAAAGAATCAGAACATGGTCTGTATTAACTGTAGTATTAGGGCGATAGCGTCTTTATTAAGAATCATATTGTAATATATATCTGCAAACAAGCTATAGTTTTTAATAGAAATGTATCTAGTGGAGATGAAATTAAACAAGCGGAAAAACAGGTAGAAATGAACCGAAGAATAAGTAAAAGCTGCATTTTCTGCCGTGAATTTAAACAAATTTTTCATCGGCTTTTTGCTATTATCAAGAGTGACCGAGTGGAGCCTGGGCACCAGTACGAATTGCTGTATCACGAAAACGGTTATATTGATAAATTTGAAATGGTGTTTTCTGTCCTTTTGATGAAAACAAGTTGTTTTATCGTTTAGCAGTTTGTTACTGGTCATTCAGGTATCATTTAGTGTAAAATAGGCAAGTTAAAAGTTCTACCACAGGGAACCCGTCAAGACAATTTCTTAGAAACTTTATTACCCCTTAACAGGATATCCGCTAAAGTTTGAACTGGGCACCGGGTCTAATATTGATCACCAAACCCTAACCAACATCCATGCCTATTTGGGTGCTTTTGTCTGCTCTGTATAGACCTTGCCAAAATTTTGCACTTAGCCACCTGGTCCCGGTTGTACAAAGCCTGGATAGTGCTATCTGGTGGATAAATCCTTATCCATTGGATCATAAGTCGATGCTGTTTATCCACTGGATAGGATCTATCTATTGTTCTATAATACTGTCTGAGGGGGCACGGTTCATGTCCTTTGAGCTGGTATAAACGGTAATTAACCGTAGCGGCCGGCTATTGCCGACAAGGGCAACCCACTTCCGAGTTCCGAGTTGACTTCCAATTTTGAGTTCCGGTCTATTGCATCAGACATAAGCTTACATTTTGAATAGAGTGCATTCAGTCTCACTGTTGAATAGTTAGATAAATTTATCTAACTTAGAGATCTATTTAGTTGACGTCACCTAAAATAGTAAAAGCGCGCCAAATAACGGTCATGCTAATCCGGGGGGGATTGTTTTACCAGAGAATGAGTGAATAGACATTCATTCTATCATCATTTCTCCCCCTGATCTCAGTAGCGGTTTACTCGTAGTTTCAAATTTAGGTGACGTCAGCTAAAATAGTAAATAACTTATCTAATTTAGTTGACGTCACCTATTCAACAGGGAGACTAAAAGCACTCTATCAAAATGATCTTTTGCAAATAAACCTCAAGCAAATGGTGAATATTGGGCTCCCTGTGGAAATACCTGGACTTTGGCATCGTGGTTTGTCAATATTGGGCTTCATTTATGAAACGGATAGATCAGCTTCAGTCCGACCTTCCATAATGAATCTGTATCTTTAGACTGCCAAATTGGAGGTTTCTTTTGAAGGCTATAAAGAAAGAACGCTCGACAACGTTACTAAATTGGGAATTGGATTCACTGGAAGTAAGTAGGCGATAACAAAAAGTTGTTATACGCTGCATGATTCGCGAAACAAAAGCTTTTCCCACCCTAATAGTTGTACGTCGGTTAGTGTGTAGTCCTTTGGCTGCTATTCTTTATATTTTTTACTTCATCCTTCGTTTTATACTCTAGAACGTATTGCTTAAGACCAAGTCTTATTATTGTGCAATCTATTGGTTCAATCGTGTCTGGAATTGCTATCAAAGAAATTCGGAAACGCTCAGCTCTGTGGGGTACGCTTTATACTTGTCTTTACTGTACTGTGCGAATGTTACCATGTATTTCGCAAGCTTTTTTGACGTCCACAAGTTTGGAGTTACAAATAAAAAGTAACAGCACTGAAAGGAAAACATCATCCTTTTGAGCTCCTTTTCTGAAGTACGGTATTTCGACTACATGTACATGGAAGTAATTATTTATTTATGGATTCATTATATCAAGTGCGGTTTACTAGCATGCTTTCGGATCATAAACAAGCTTCAACCATTTTTCCTACGAGATAGCTTTTCTACCATAGGATATTGGACAACGTATTTGACTCTAAGCAAAGCATTGCAACAGAACTATTTAAACTAGAATTTTATCAGCAGAAGTCATGGTAGAGACAAACCCGGCTGGCAATCGTTTCACATGACCATAGCACAGCTAGAACATTACAGATAGCAGAGGATTACGCCTATACACCCCCTCTCCAACTTGGACTTCGTAGCTCCGGGGTCCAGCTTTAGTGGTACAGGTCCCTCTGCTCCATGTTCTCTGACCTGGTAGCTGCATTCTGATTGTGTCTCCCATTTCGATTGGCTCTAGGGACTTAGAGTGCCTGTTGTAGTAGTACTCTTGACGCTTCCTGTTACCCACGAGTTTCCGGGTTTCCTCCTCTGTAGCGTACCTTGGCTGTAAGAGTGTGCCAGCCATTGGGAGTAGGGTCTTACATCTCCGACCCATGAGGCGCTGGGCTGGACTAGTACCAATGCCAGCTGTAGGTGTATTGCGCCAGTCCAGCAGGGCTTGGAACTCAGAGATGCCAGACTCTTTGCACTTTTGGAAAAGTCTCTTCACTGTCTGTACCGCGTTCTCAGCCTTGCCATTCGATTGGGGATACCCAGGTGAAGACGTCTTGCTGGTCAAACATCCATGTTTTGGCAAATACTGCGAACTCTGCCGAGGAGAACTGTGGACCATTATCCGTCACCAGCGTGTCTGGTATCCCGAACCGCGCAAAGATGGCCTTCAGCTCTTTGATGACTGTACGAGAGGTGGTGGATGTAACACGGGATACTTCAATGTAGTTGCTGTAGTAGTCACTCACTACCAGAAAGGTTCTGCTATCAAACTCACAGAGATCTGCTGCGACCTTTGCCCAGGGCCGAGCTATGAATTCGTGTTGAAGGAGTGGTTCCCTCGCTTGGTTATTGCGATGAGCTAGGCATACATCACACTTGGAGATGTATTCTTTTAGATCTGTTGTCATCCGTGGCCAGTATAGCGTGTCTCTTGCTCTGCGTATACAAGCTTCTAGGCCAATGTGGGTTGCATGGGTCTTGTTCATCAGTTCCTTCCTCAGCACTGTGGGGACAACAAGTAAGGGGCCTTTAAAGATCAATTCGTCTTGTACCGCTAGTTCCCCACGTACATCAAAGTAGGGCCGTATACATTCTGGGACTTCGGCTTTGGTTTCTGGCCAACCACGTACTATGGTCTCACGAAGTTTCTGCTGCACCACATCGTCAGCCGCGGCGTTTTTTAGTTGCTGCCAGCGTTCCTCTGTCACGGGAAGGTAGGCGCGATGGTCTATTGCTTCTAGTTCCCTTGTGAAGTCACATGCATTAACTTCCGGTAGGTATGCTCGGCTGAGCGTGTCGGCAAGTACCAGCTCCTTGCCCTTCTTGTATTTTACTGCGAGTTGGTACTTCTGGAGCTGCAGGAGCATCCTTTGTAAACGCTTGGGGGCACTATCCAGTGACTTGGTGAAGATAGGCTCCAGCGGTTTGTGGTCTGTTTGAATGTTCACCTGTTGACGACCGTACACGTATGCGTCAAAACGCTTGCACGCAAACACGATAGCCAGTAGCTCCTTTTCTATTTGTGCGTAACGTGTCTCAGCAGGTGTCAGGGCTCTTGAAGCATAGGCCACTGGCTGACCATTCTGCATCAATACTGCTCCCAGTCCTGATTGCGAAGCATCACACTGTAGAGTCACCTCCTCATTTAGATTATAGTAACGCAGTACTGGCGTGTTTGTGACTGCGTCTTTGAGTTTATCCAAAGCCTTTTTCTGGGCCTCTCCCCAGGTCCATTCTACATCGTCCTGCATTAAGTCCCTTAGCGGCTTGGTGATGTCAGAAAGATTTGGCAGAAACTTTGCAAGGTACTGCGCCAGGCCCAGGAGCCGCTGTACACCAGCCTTGTCTGTGGGTGTCGGCATCTCTACGATTGCTCGTACCTTAGCAGGATCTGTACGCAGCCCTCTATCTGTTGCCATGTGCCCAATAAAGAGCACTTCGGACTTCCTCAGCTTCAGCTTGTCTGCATTTAGACGCACGTCTTTTTCAGCGCACCTTTCCAGGAACGCTAACAGGTTTTTGTCGTGGTCTCGAGTGCCCTCCTCGTAGGTTTCACCAAAACCTACTGCGAGGAAATCATCGGCAACTACCTCGATACCTGGCAAACCCTCAGCGAACTCGTGCATCTTCCTCTGGAATACTTCGGGCGCGGAAGAGATTCCAAAAGGCATGCGTCTCCAGCGGTACCTTCCAAAAGGTGTTTGGAAAGTTGTAAGGTATGTGGATTCCTCCGCTAATTTGACATGCCAGAATCCATTCCTTACGTCCATGAGCGTAAACACTTTCGCATTATGTAGGCGTGTTGCGATGTCTTCGATGGTCGGCAACTGGTAGTTCTCTCGAAGAATAGCGTGGTTGAGATCCTTTGGGTCTAGACAGATGCGTAGTTTGCCATTCTTCTTGGGAACTGCTACGATTGAGCTAATCCATTCTTTGGGGGTGGTTACTGGAGCTATTACTCCTTGTTTGACGAGATCTTCCAACGCTTCCTTCAGCTTTGGTCTCAGGGCTACCGCTACACGTCGGGGGGCTTGCTGCACTGGTTGGACCGTTGGGTCGAGCCGTATCCTGTATTCTCCATCCAGTTTTCCAACACCTTCACTAAACACATTTGGAAATTTGGCGAAAAGCTCTTCTTTTGATATGGGTGTACTTTGGGTCTCTACCGAGTATATTGGCGCTCCGTTAACATCGGGCTTATTCAGGAGGTCGTTGTCAGTGTACTGGATAATATTCATGCGAATACAGGCCCTGCGGCCCAGGATGGGGCGAATGTCCTTGTTATCTACTACTTTGCAGTCAAGTAGACACGACGTTTCGTTTCTCCAAACACGGAGGCACACTTCACCGACCACTGCGATCTTTGCTCCTCCATAGGCCACCAGTGATGTTTGTACGGGCTTCATTTGTACTGATTCGCAATCCTTTGTTGCTTTCTTGTATATGTGTAGAGGTATCACATTGCACTGGGCTCCCGTATCCGGTTGGAATCGTACGAAACAGCCTGTCTCTAATTTCAAAGTGACCAGCTGCGAATCATCTAATTTGACAGCAAGTATCTCATCAGTCTGATACATTTCCGCTTCAGGGTCTTCCTCTTCCTCGGTGACCTTTATTTCTTGTCTACACTTGGATGCAAAATGATTCTTTTTCCCACATCTTCGGCATTCTTTCCCGAATGCTGAACAGGACTCCCGATTTGCAGCGTGACGGTAACCACAGTTATCGCATTCTTTGCTCTGTTCTGTGCTTTGTCTTTCATTTGACGACTTCCGACGTGAGGCATTCCTTGGCTTCCTGTGTGTCGTTACCCGTTCGTTGTAGAATTTATTTACTTCCGAGCCGGTATTGTTGCTATCTTGGACGACTTTCATCTGCTTGTATCATGCTTTCTGAAGCGCGGCATATTTCGTCGGTCTTGGATAGTGTCAGCCATGTTTCCCTCAGCAACCTTTCGCGAACTTTGGCGTCTTTGATTCCAAAGATAAGGCGGTCGCGTAGTATTTCATCAGGAGTTATTGTGTCAAAATCGCATCCTTCTGCTAGTTTGCGTAACGCTGTCTTGTATTGGTCGTATGACTCTCCTGCTTCTTGTATTCTTGTATTAAAACGATAGCGTTCGAATGGTACATTCTTGCGTGGCTGACAGTACTCCCCAAACTTCCTCAGAACTCGTTCGATTTCAGTCTCTTCTGTAACGTTCTTAACACAATGATTAGTGTGTACAGTAGGTCTATTTAATTGGAATGAATCAATGAGGCAATCTCTGGTTACATTTTAACTGACGATCACATGGTAGTACTATTACCAGAGATATAGTTACATAATCAAAGTCATGTCAATCACGTAACATCCCCCTTCCTTTAAGGTTCGACAATATAAGCTAGAGTTCACTTTACTAATTATCTAAGTCGGCTATATTCTTGTTTGAAATCACAGTCCTATCCATGTTAATGGTGCATCATGCACTAGCACTGATGCGAGTCCTTATTGTTTGACATAGTCCTTGAGCCAGGTAGGCTCTCTGATAGACCTCTTTGGCCTTGTATCAGCAGCTGGTGGTGTATTCATGGGCTCCACAGTCTTTGTCTTTGAGCTTAGTGCTGGAGGTGCTGGTACTGCTTTCACAGCCACTTCCTTGTTTGGAATCTCTTGGTTACAGGTATCCTTTGGTGCTGTTGTAGATGCCAATTTGTGTGTTGGACCCTTCTGTTGTTTCAGGTCTGCTCGGTTCCTACGGTATGTGCCTCCATCTGTTTCAACCTCGTAAGACCGTTCGTCATATCTCTTGACGACTGTAGCCTTGTCCCATTCTTTCTTTCCAAGGCGAAATGGTCTCATCCTCACTACATCTCCTTCTTCGAGGGGCATTAGATCTCGAGCTCCTCTGTCGTAATACTTTGCCTGTTTCAGCTGTTTTGCCTTCGTTTCTCGCTTTACAAATTCTGGACGTACAGTCTGAGGCTTCAGCAGCTGCCTAGTTGTGGGAAGCTGTGTCTTGCAACGCCGTCCCATGAGTCGTTGTGCCGGGCTGCTGTCCATGGACTCCGTTGGCGTGTTGCGGTGTGCCAACAAGGCGAGATGGAGGTCTCCACCAGTATCTTTGGCTTTCTTAAGAAGCCGCTTGGCCTCTTTTCACTGCGGCCTCAGCTTTCCCATTGCTCTGTTGGTGTCCAGGACTACCAGGACAGTGGTCAAACCCCCACGCAGTAGTGACTGCTTTGAACTTGTCTGAACTGAATTGAGGGCCGTTGTCACTTATTACGATGTCTGGAATCCCTTGTCTGGCAAAATGACGCTTCATCTGCCTGATGATGGTGCTTGCTTTGGTGTCGGGTAGATGCTCTATTTCCCAGAAATTAGAAAAATAGTCCACAATGACAAGGTAATCTTTGCCATCAATGGTAAATAGATCTGCTCCAATCTTCTCCCATGGTCGTTCTGCAATTTCATGGCTCATTAGGGTTTCTCTCTGCTGTTTGGCCCCATAGGTGATACGAGCTTCACATTGTGAGATGTACTGCTTGATGTCTGAGGTCATGCCTGGCCAAAACAGGCATTCTCTTGCTCGTCTCAGGCATGCGTTTACTACGATGTGTGAACTGTGCAACCTCTGTTTCATGGTTTGGCGCATGGACTTTGGTATGAGCAGGCGCTCACCTCTGAACACAAGTCCGTCATACACACTCAGCTCGTCTCGATAGCTGTGGTAGGGCGCCACCATGGCTGGGAGGTCCTTCCTCTCCTCTGGCCAACCAAACTGTATGACCTCTTTTGGCTGTTGGAGACTATCATCATCTAGTGTGGCCGCCTTTAACATCCTCGAGGCGTTCGTCTGTTATCGGCCAGTACTTGACCGCATTTATCCTTTCGAACTCGCCTTGGATGTTCCGGGATGATGGTAGGGAGGCCCGGCTCAGCGTATCTGCCAGGTACATTTCTGGTCCAGGCTTGTATACTATGCGTGTGTCGTATTTCTGTACTTTCAGCAGCATTCCCTGGAGCCTCTTTGGTGCGTTCCTTAGCGGTTTGGCTGTAATGGCTGCGAGGGGCTTGTGATCACTCTCAACTGTAACACTTCGACCATATACATATTGGTCAAACTTTTGAAGGGCGAAAACCACGGCGAGCATCTCCTTCTCTATTTGTGCGTACCGCGTTTCTGGTTCTGTCAGTGCACGGCTTGCAAAGGCCACGGGCTGTCCTTTCTGCATCAGAGCTGCCCCAAGCCCTTTTTCACTGGCATCGCACTGTATTGTTAGTTCTTGCTCTGGGTCGTAATATTTCAGCAATGGCGAAGTGGTCACAAGCTCCTTGACTTTCTCAAAGGCTGCATCGTGCTCATGACACCACTTCCATTCGGTTTCCCTGTGCGTCAGCTGTTGAATTGGTTCTAGTACTTGGGACAGATGGGGTAGGAACTTAGCAAGGTAGTTGATAAACCCGCAAAACCGCCTAACTGCCTTGACGTTGTCTGGTTTTGGCATACTTCTCACTGCCTCTACCTTCTCTGGATCAGGCTTCAGTCCTTCAGCCGTGACTAGGTGGCCCAGATAGGTGATCTCTTTGCACAGCAGCTTCAACTTTCTTTTGTTTAGCTTCACACCAGTTTCTCTGCAGCGTTGCAAGAATCGTGCAAGCTTTGTGTTGTGGTCCTCTGTTGCTTCTTCCTCGGTGTCCCCAACTCCATATATGACCATATCGTCATGCACAGTCAGCAATCCGTCAAGTCTATCGAGTGCTTGGTTAAGCCTCTTTTGGAAGATTTCTGACGCAACGCTGACACCAAACGGTAGTCGTCTCCAACGGTATCGTCCAAATGGAGTGTCAAACGTGGTTAGAAGACTTGACTCCTGGTCAAGCTGGACATGCCAGTAGCCGTTTCGTGCATCCACCTTCGTAAATACCTTGGCGCGTGCAAGATCCGGGAGTACATCTTCAATTACCGGTAAAGGGTATCTTTCCCTTCTAAGAGCTTTATTCAGCTGTTTGGGATCTAAACACAGTCTCATGTCTCCCGACTCTTTGGTTGCAACGACCAGATTGCTAACCCAGCTTGTTGGTTCATCAACGGGTGCTAGGAACTCCTAGCTCCGTCAGTCTCTCCAGTTCTGCTTTTAGCTTAGGTTTTACTGCAAACGGTACTCTTCGTGACGGTGCTACAACCGGCGGCACTGTTGGATCTAGAGTGAGATGCTGTTCGCCAGCTAGTGTCCCCAACTCGCCTTCAAACACGTCCTTGTGTTCTTTGACGATTTCCTCGGCGGTCCTCCTTCCATCCTTCTCTTTCGCTGCCGAGATAGTCTCGAAGTTCTCGCTGTGAACTTTAATCAAGCCCATTTCCTGTATGGTCTCAGCGCCTAGCAACGGAGTCAGCTCTTGCTTGACAATCAGAAACTCTACTTCATACTTTCGGTTGTTTTTCGGGTTCACAAGAGTCAGTTGGCATACCCCATCAGGTTTTAATTCTGCCTTGTTCCACATCTGGAGGACTCTTTTTGTTGGCCTTATCTCCTCGTTGTGAATATATTTTTTCGGCAACACATTCACAGTGGCACCGCAGTCAACATGGAACTTGACCTTTTGCGTACCTATCATCATGCTGGCGTAGATCTGCTTACATTCTCCACGTGCTGTGTTGACTTCGTTGATGGTTTCCAGTTTCAAGGTCACGGAGTAATTATACTCAATGTCGCTTGAGTCCTCATCTGTTTCGTCTTCAAGTAGATGTGCTTTCTCTTGTCTGCACTGTTTAGCGAAATGATTCCTTTTGCCACATGAATTGCATGTTTGACCCCACGCTGGACAGTTGTCATGGCCGGCTTTGCGTTTGCGGCCACAATAACCACATGTCTTCGTGTCTGGCTTTTGTCGGTTGTCATTTCCTTTCCGGATTGGTTGCATTGTTTTCATGCTTCCACTGTTTTTACCCTTTCTCGATACCTTTAGCTTGTGAATCTCATCGGCTTTGTTCCCTGGATCCATGTCTTTTATCTGTTTTGCAGAAACTTCATCACTTCTTACGATCTCGAGGCATTTCCGCAACGTAAGCTTCGACTGGCGCAACAAACGTTTTCGAGCGTCGCCATCTCGTATTCCCAAAACGAGCCTGTCTCGTATTAGCGAGTCATGTAAACAATCGCAGAAATTGCAAGACTGCGCTAAAGTCCTGAGTTCGGCGACGTATTTGTCAATACTTTCTCCATCCTTTTGGTCGCGGTTGTTGAACACGTATCTCTCGTATGTCTCATTCATTTCTCCAATCGCGTAGGCATCGAATTGCTTAATAATTTCGTCTAGTTTCTTCCGATTTTCGTCGGTCATGTCGAAACTGTTGAAGGTCTTCACGGCTTCCGTCCCGATCGAGTATAAAAACAAGGCTACACGATACTCCTCTGTTTGCTTGCTGAGGTCTGCCACGATCGCGTAGTTCTGCCATTGTTGTTTGTAAACTTTCCAGTTAGCTGATTTATCCTTTCCTTGTAGGTTCAGCCCGGTCGGCAGCTGGATTCCTTGCAATATCGGCGTTACTCTCTGTTGTCCTGGTGTTGATTCCGCGTCTCCAGATCCAGATGATTTGTTCATCGTTCTGTAAACTCTATTCGTACTAGGCTGGCTTCAATTTTAACCGCTTGCCACCATGTAACGTTCTTAACACAATGATTAGTGTGTATAGTAGGTCTATTTAATTGGAATGAATCAATGAGGCAATCTCTGGTTACATTTTAACTGACGATCACATGGTAGTACTATTACCAGAGATATAGTTACATAATCAAAGTCATGTCAATCACGTAACATCTTCATCCTCATCTTCGTTTTCTGAATCACTGAATGTCGAGTAAACATCACGGGCTTCTTCTCCAATTACCGTGATCAGTGTTGCGACCTGAACGGCTTGAGGCTTCCCATTCAGCTCTGTTGCTACGGAATAGTTTCTCCAAGCTAATAAGAATTTCTTCCATTTCTCTGCGGCGTTAGCATCATGAATATCCAGCGGCGGTGGGGGCGGTAGTGTAAATCCCGAGGCCATTTCTGTCTTTTTTTCCCAGGTAGTATAGTGAGATGTCCTTGTACTAACGTGGAATCGACTCACCGGCTGCCACCATGTAAACATGTATACAGTGTGTATACAGTAAATCCTTTATTACGAACTCTTACATACAGTTAAACACAAGATCACAAGACACTCATAAGCACGAGGGCTATATCTCTAAGTACGTGTTGCTCAACCGTGTACACGTCATAGTCACACAACAACTTGTCACAATATCCTTGAATGGTAATCTCGTGGTCTTTTATAGCAGGAGCCAGATGAGTTTCTGAGACTGCTAGGACATCCAAACCGGTATGAAGCACCATCAGTTTCACTTGAGATAAATTCTTGTAAAGTCCTCGAACATTAGTGTGGCCAACTGTGATATCGTGCTTTCCATGTGACCTGATCGTGGAGAAGGCGTCCAACAACAAATTCTCAGGAGGAGGACCAGGGTTAAGATGAATATCTCCGCAACAGACCAGCATACAAAAGAAATAAATAGTGAAACTTAACAATTTCCCTCTCTTAATAGACGAGGTTGTTGTATTGACGGCCAAAGGAAGACGAAATGCTTTTGTATATCTTGTACAGCCACAATTGTTTGACGAGTGAAATATATTGAAAGCAGGTTTGCTTTTTATAATAATCGTAGAATGTTTCTTTGACCAAGAATAAGCACAGAAATCGTTTGAAGGGTTGAAAATACAGCTTTTTGAACGTAATAATATATATAAAAATAGCAAAAACAGCAGAAAAACTTCAAAATTATGAGACCTAAGGCCAAGACGTCCAAACGCCATGATGCGTGCCACAATTGCTTCATGTCCACAAGACTTCATGTCCGGCAGTCGTGAATGCTTCTAAAAATCCACAGCAGTTATTTTATAGTCAAGTGAAAGCGAGATATCTTTGTTTATGTTTTAAAAAACGGTTTCTGATCGACGTGGTCAGTCGAGGTCGAGGTGTCGAAGTTCTTTTGACGTTTGGAACAGTGATGTGACACTTAATTCATGCTTTGTAAGCTGAGCCGGTCAAATCTCTAGAAAGTACTCCGGCAGTAGGAGAAAAATTAGAAAAATTCACATCAAATTAGTTATTTACTCAAGGCTTTTAAAAATCTAACTTTCAATTGATTTAATATATCTGTTGTGTTAAATTTTTCAGTCATCTGCCATGAAGTTTTTCAGTCGAGTGACATGAAGAATTTCCTAAGTGTTGTGTCCTGCTGTGGCCGGACATCAGCACATTCAACACACATTCGAACCCTGAACAACCTCTGGGTTTATATAAAAGTCTGGGCACGGGCTATTTAACAGATTAAATTGGAATTTAGAAAGAAATCAGAAGACTCTTAAGAAAAATCCTGGTATCGAGGGCCGAAAGACCTAACCATTTTTGCTCACATGTGATGGTGAGTACTTGTATGGGCTTTGAGAGAAACGGCAATCCGTTATTTCATATAATTTGTATAATTTCATATGAATATTGTACTAGACCATGCAGAATACTCATTCGGAAGACGACCCAAGCCCAGATCCACAACCAATTTATTATGGAAACCTTGACGAGTGATTTTAAAGTTCATGTGATGTTTTGACCTGAAACAGAAATTGATACGTTTCAAACAGACAGACTGGCATGTCAATGTTTGAAAACAAATTTTCAAAGACATAAAATAATCCTATCTTAAATAAAGCTAAGTTGAGAGATCATAAAAGTCAGACAATGAAATGATTCCTATGAAATCAGTTACGCCTGTTTTCACTGGAGAGAGAAACTCTTCCAGTGCCCGACGTTCGTTGCTAGTAATAATATTTTCATTTTTCGTAATATTTTCATTTTTCCGAGTACTTCGATAAATCGAAACACCTCGTACCGGAAGCCAGTCCCAGTCTGACAGCACACAACTATTTGGTTGTTGACAGCTATTTTCATAAACATGCGACCTCGGTGCTTTTGAGTTGCACGCTGAAATTTGGTTTTTCGCGGCCGTCAATCAAACCTAAACAGTCAGTACCTTTCATATTCTTGACTGGCGGCAGCGAAAAACCAAATTTCAGGCCCTATAACACGAGCCATTTTTTCTTGCAACTTGCAATGCGATGCTGAGGAAAGCACAACATTCAAGTTGCATCAACTTGCAACGCAAGTACGGTATTGCATTGTGCAAGAAAAAATGTCTTCTGTAGTTCATAGTAGTATATTCAAATTCTACTGGGCAAAAAAAGAGGCTTGTTCACTGTATTTAGAAATAAATGAAATTAAAAATACATTCAATCCAAGCTTTCGCACTTAGTATCGGTCCATCTTGGAATAAATAAACGAGTTGATTTACAGTCTAATAAAAAATTAGCGATAATTATGTGCATATTTTACAAAAATTGCAAAGAGTGAAAAGTCCTAGGTAAACACTTCGGCTCTGATGAGTCATATTGTGTGTTCAGCTGTGGCTTGAGTCCTTTAAATAAGCAGCATAAGTCAATGTAACTGGCTCTTGCTTTAAATCGATCTTCAAGGGTTGTAGGCACCACACTGTTGCAAGCCGTGAATCGATGTTTGAATGCCTGTGTTCGTTGATACTGACTTTGATGTAAGCATAGTTCCTTAACGAAAGCCACGTTTGAGTAAATAGACAACCCTTTGTTGACTTACCAATGGAGGCTTCTTTCTGATGGTCTTCAAGTCGTCCTGCATCCTCTTAATCATAAAAAGAGTTAATAAGGTTTGTACGATTTTTGAACCAAGATTTCTTTCCCGGTGAATCATCTTAATCAGCGAATCAGCAGATTTTTGATCTATAAAGGGTAAGACAAATCAAGTATTATGAATGCTATTTGGTTTATCGAAATAATGGTTATCCTGCCAGGCACTGTCAGATTGTTGTGTTGATTGACATGGGTCTCCCCTTGGTGTTTTATGGAAGAAGATCTTGAAAATGAAATGCCACAATTCTACAAAAGACACGTTGATGACACGCTTAAAACTACACTAAACGAATCTTCTGCTCAGGCTTTATCAAGCACCCTTCCATATAACCTACAAAAATTTATTATGTCAGCTGTTATATCGGCCAAGAAAACTTAAGGTTACTGGAGATCGTCAGGCGTATGTATTTCGTTTAAGACTCTCTCTACGCAACACGTTAATCCATAAAGGTCATATGATAAAGATTTGATTGATTGAAAATGATATTATTTGAAAGCGATTTTCTAATTTGGAGACGATGCCGAACGGGCACGTTCCGTAGAGGTGAATTAATGGATATGGCGTTAGCGCGTATAGCCAAAAGAACTTCTCTTTGTGCATAAGCAAAAGATAAACTACGAAAAATTGTGAGCGATTTTTGATATTTTGCTTCTTTAAAAAGTCATTGAGTTTTAAAGTTGAAACGTCGAAAAATTTCAATCTCGGTTGACGTTTTACCGCATAAAAGACGAAAGACTCAAAATATCAAAACTCTCTCAAAACTGTTTTTAAACGTGTTGCGTCGACAAATTTATTTACATTTGTATGTCTGGGGGTATACGTTATACGCTTTAGGGTTACTAAAGTAAAGGTCCTCTTTACAGTGCTGGTATTTAACTCATTTCAATTTTTGGCCGCCATTTTGGCAAAGGGTCTTTTCTACAGGAGACACGTCGATGACAAGCTAACAGTTACTACTATTAGATCTGAATAGTCGATTGCGAGCTTTTGTTTTATTAGTTACAGTCTAAGTATTTTGCCTCCATTAGTCTAGTCCCCTAGAGTTTTTGTATGCCTTATATTAATCCTTAGTCATGGTTAGTGCTCAAAGTCGGTCCCGTCACACACAGCTGTAAGTTCTTTTTTCCTTATATCTTATACTCATTAATTATTCATTAGGTCATCGGCCAACCAGGGCTTCTTATTTGTACCACGTGCAGTAGTTTGAAACCCCCATTACGCCTTGGCATTTGAAATTCCACTCGGATTTTGAAACTCCAATAGAATACAGCAACTCGTCTTAGTATATTATATTTATTTTGTTGTAATAGTAGTTTAGCAGGTCCACATCAACTTCAGCTGCCTTTAATTTAACCTGCAGTGACAAATAAATTATGTATGTATGTATGTATTTGAAACATTACTTCTTGCTCAATTTCGCAATTTATTGTAGTTTTTCATATTTATTGATTTCCTTTATACACACTTTTACACACTTTTATTTCATTAATTACAATAAATAAATTTACAAAACAATTCATGAAGGAAACACAATAGAAATCATGACCATGAAGGAGGTTTTATATCTGATATAGATTCGTCTTCATTTGCATAAACTTTAACTTGGATTTTCTCTATCAAACTTGGTTCATTTCGTAAAGAATTCGGTACAGTATGAGAACATACATCAGGAGTTTTTTAAGCCGTTTAATAAACTCGCAGATCGTGTTTTATCGGGTCTAAAACCACTCGGCTACGCCTCGTGTTTTATACCCGATAAAACACTCCTGCTCGTTTATTAAACAGTACTTACAAAACCCAACGACCAGCAAATAGTAAAAACCAATCTAGGCAGGTGTGACGAAATAATTGAAGCCCCTCGAGAGTTAAAACATAATAATCTAATGGCAGCGCTTTAAAAGGATTAGTAAGGATTAGTATAAGAAGAAAGAAATGACATAATCCATTATATTTTAGGATTTTCTATTAAGTCTTTCTATTGTTAGAATTTCATTAAATATGGAACAATATTTCGTAAGCAAGTTCAGTTGGTTTGGAGTCAGTTGTTCTGTTCAAAGAAAGATCGTACAAGAACTGTGAGGAGCAGGAGCAGGATATTAAGGGACCTCGTCAACTATCCAAAGACAGGATAGTGGGTTAACAGATACAGAAGAAGTTGTTGGTTAAAGTTTGGGTGAGTAGTTATTGAACATTGAACATTGAACATTGAGTATTAAACCAGAACTCTGAATCAAACATAATAAGTTAGTATAATAAGTTTCATAGTTTAGCGCTTTATTTAAGTTTATCGTTTATCATTAAGGTTCGTTTTCTTATTAAATGCTGTCATTAGAATATCACTTCTGTGTTTCTCTTAGTTTCCTTGGGAAGGAAGCCGCAATGCTTAATAAAAACAGTACCGGTCTGAACAGCGTCACAGCAGGTCGAATGGTAGATTATTTACAAGTATGATAGCATCAATGTGTCTATCTGGGATATCGTATACGATGTCATGAGATCGTACACGATATCATATCCAACACGTTCATTCTGATCGTACACGATCAGTTTCGTTGTGTGTAAATAATCGTACACGATTCAGCTTTGATATCGTACACGATCAGTTTCGTTGGTTACATTTACAATCGTAAACGATATAGTTTTGGATTTCGTACACGTTTCGGGAAAAATGAATTTAGGGCTCCAAAACGCGCATGACTATGGATATAACATCACTGGTGACGTAATGATAATGATCATTCATCCATAAATACCGGACATAAATGGGAAAAGCGATAAATATTGGATAACACATGGAAATGGAATAAAACATAGATGGGACTAAAGGAATAAAACAAAGATGGGACTAGAGGGATGAAACATCTATGGGACTAAAGGAATAAAACATATATGGGACTAGAGGAATGAAACATAGATGGGAGTACTATAGGGATAAAACATAGATGGGACTAGAGGGATGAAACATAGACGGGACTAGAGGGATAAAACATACATGGAACTAATGGGAAAAAACATATACGGGACTAAAGGGATAAAACATTGATGAGACTAAAGGGATGAAGCATAGATGGGACTAGAGGGATGAAACATCTATGGGACTAAAGGGATAAAACATAGACGGGACTAGAGGGATAAAACATAGATGGGACTAAAGGGATAAAACATAGACGGGACTAGAGGGATAAAACATAGATGGGACTAAAGGGATGAAACATAGATGGGAGTCATGAGGAGCTTCATGGTACTTTGAAAATTGTCCGCGGGAGATGTTCAAAATCTTGAATTGTCATGACTACGGAGTTAATCCAATAAAACAATCCTTCAGTTGTTATAGTTAATCCCCTTAATCCCATTAGTAGGTCACATCGATGATTTCTAACTATGACATACACTTATGACTTTCTAATAAAACAAAAGTTTCTGGAGTTGTTTTTCAAACATTGCTGTCTCGCAAAAGGCCGCTCTGATAACTTTATGCCTTTTTATTTGTACCACGCCACTTCTCTAACTTTACAATTCAGAGCATTGCCGAACCTTTGAACTGAATCGATAAAACCATAGTAAGTTGTTGTATTTTTTACTGCATTAACCTATCTGATTCTGCTGTTACGAAGAAAAACTGTGTAAGGAACTTTATTTCGTACGTATAGTTTTTCCGCAAACAAGCTTCTAACTTAGTAAGCCGCCTTTGCGGCCGAGCGCGGACTGTGGAAGAGTCTGTAACCTTGAAGAGGTGGGATCCCTTTGTCATTCTTTCAATATGGTGGATATGTACATGTACATGTAATCTTTTTGGAATTTTCCAATGGATGATCAAATAGATCTTCAGTACTTTCGTCACAAGTTAATAGTTAATTTAACCCTTCAGTATAAATATGATGTTTTGGCGCTTAAATTTAATTTTACGATGGAGGACGAGGCAGAGCACCGGTTTAAGTTGACTCGTGTGTTCGGTCCTTCGCTGGACTCCTTGAAAGTTTGGTACGCTGTTCCAAACAGCTTGATGCCAAATGGCAGAAAAGAAAAATTTTTGAACAGCGACATTGCCAAGTTTTTTCCTGGTGAGATCTTGGAAGTGTCGATCGGAGAGTTGGAGACTCAAGACGTGAAGAAGGCTCCCATTTATATATTTGGGTCGAAGAAGAAAGACATAGTGGTAGTTGCTACCTCATTTGGCCTGCTTGCGACAAGCCTACGATCAAAAATCGAAAAGAACAGTTTTATAAAATCAAATGTTTTTTTAGAGCTCAAAAATCATATTAACTCTTTCGTTAGCAATGATAATATTATGGCGGGAAAAAATGGCGCCAAAAACATTAGGGTAGATACCCCACCAGAAACCCCTCATGGCAGTGGAACGGTACATGCTCTCCTTCCAGAGACTGATTCACTAAAAAAGTTGGAGGTTAGTTCGTTAGGACCGCGACTTCTGGCAAAAAAAGGTAGTGAAATTGCAAGAGCGTTATGCGATGATGTGAAAAATCGATTGGGTGAAGATAACCTCGGCGCCGTACTTGGCTACAGTTTTTCTTTTGGAGACGAGAACGATAAAAATTTTGTTCAGGAAAGTCTTTCCATTGCCTTGTCTATCGTTGCCAAGAAGTGTGGCTTCAGGAAAGCCTTTAAAGAAATGCTCAGCCAGCCAGTGTATAGTGCCTTTATAAACACTATGAAAGTCCCTGATTGGGTTCAACTGCTTGTCAAGCTCAGTATCAAGATGCCTGACCAATCTTGGCAAACGATGCTGAACCTCTTAAACCTTGGTAGAAGTGGGGTAAGGAATGATTTGACTTTTGCTTATAATGTGCTATCAATTACAATATTGCTAATAGTATAATGTAACTGTTCACATTCTAATCCTTTTTAATGAAGAATAATATTTGTGATATTCGATATAGTCACGAATGTTGAGACAAGCATAATCAGACAAGTGTAAACAAAAACTTAGGTACCCTGCGAGCAGAGTCTCTTAAATTAAAAGAGACTCTGCTCGCAGGGAAAAACTTAGGTACATTCACAAAAAAAAAACCCAAAGATGTGTGGGGCATTACAAGGGGGTTTGCAAGGCAAAACTGCCCCAAGGGCAAATAGTGAAGATTGTTTCTAGTATTTTAGAAATCCCCCTGGTTGGCCTAGAGAAGGCCGCTGATAGGCACATTAATCATATGAATTATTTTTGTAGAAAGCCACAGATGCAGGAATTTTGCTATCAAGCAATGCCATTAGAGCCAAGAAGTCCCTTGTGTTTGACATAACAAGGGAGATGTTTGACATATCCCAGCTGCCTGCAGATCTTAGAGGTTACAGTGTAAGCCTGCCAATGGTTTTGGTATGGGCTATTAGAGAGAGTAGGTTGCACCAGTGTGCACCAGAACACATGGAGTTCAACCTGAAACTTGATGGTAGACCACTTGGAGGTCTGTACTTAAAAAAAAATTTCAAACTTTAATTATTCTTATTGGTGTCACTCTACGTTTTTCCAAACTGAGTTTCAAAATTATAACTGATTGAGTATTAATCAATATCATTAAATACAGTGTTATGTGAAAAAGCATCTAAGTAACAGATGATAATGATTAATTCAACTCTTTACCTTTTTGTTATAATAGTTGCCTGTACAAAAATATTTAAGTTAAGGTACGCAAATATATTGTTATATTCCTTCTTTTTGCAGGACGTGATCAAATTTCAGTAGGCATTGTACCTATTAGCCTTGCTTCTGCTACGAAGGGGAGCCAGAGCTCTTTGTCTGTGCATCCACTTGCTATTGCAAATTGTAGAGAAGAGAGGTACAACTGAGTATTACATTAAGTAAGCTGTATTAAGACCTAAAAAACTTTTATTGAGTATTATATAATTTGGTCATTATATACAATGTAATATCAATGTTCAATAAACATTGGGGAAAAGTTTGTAACTCTTTGTTTTCAAAATTATTCCCAAATTAAATAAGAAAAGCATGAACTATACCAGAATCTTATACACACCAAGATAATAAACTCATCTTATTTCAACAGAGAAAAGATCAAGACATTGCTGTTAAGACTTAACAATGAAAAGAGAGAAATTAAGAACAATGGTCTTCTAGTGGATGGCAAACTTTACAAAGTTAAATTCAAAGGTTCGAAAAAATACCTTTTCTCAAAAGGTTATAATAAATTATGTATTGTACATATAAACTTTTTAACAAATTAATTTATATTAAAAAAAAGTTTATAAAGCATTGAAAAGTTAAGTAAAATCTTTTGTTTCCTAAAGTAACCCTTGACCTAAAGGCACTCCTGATGTTAATGGTAGACCCAGAGGATGAAAGCTTTATACTTGGAGATAGAGGACTTGAGGTGCAATTTTGTGCTTTCTGTGAAGCTTTAAGGGTAAGTGTTACCTTCTCCAGTAACAGAAAAATAATCTAGTAATTACAAAGAACAAACACTGAAGCCAAGTAGCATATTGTGCCTTAATGTTTTAACACACACTTATAAGAAGTGGTTACAACCTTCACAGCCATGTTGTATCAGATTTACGAACACAAGCTGCAGGAAAGTGATTGAAAATCTGATACAACACTTATGAGTTATATTGTGAGTTGTGATATTACTGAATTTGTATCTATATATAGGCATGCAAAGAACACTGGAATGGTGCTTATGATGAGGTCTGCCTCACATGTCTTGCATCAAAAGCTAACATTGGAAAGTAAGAAAATTATATTGATTCATAACTTTATTAAGCCAGGACTCGATAATAGTTCTCATATAGGTCTACTTATCACAGACTCAAGTGAATGTGAAAAGCATTGAACTGAAGGACAGCAGTTAAAAATTGTCTAGAATATTGGACTACCATTATGTTCAAATCATTTATTTATTGATTCATCCATTATTTGTTTGTGGTTTTTAGATGGACAGGTTTTCGTGACGATTTGACATTTCTGTTTGATGAAGAGTTGGCAAACATTCCACTCTGCTCTTTGCATTGTGAAATGCGAAATACTGAGCAGTTGCTGGGAAGTCTGGGGCTATTTGCCCACAGATGTGGTACTCTTGAAGAATGCAATGAAGCACTGGCAGACTATGGTCCTGAAGCATCCAGGGGAAAGGACCGAATAATGATTAAAAAAAAGGAAGGTCAAACGACTGCTGTTTCAAAAAGTAATGTAGTCGTAAAATCCTTTTCAGGTAAATCTAGTATTTTTTAAGTTGCTCATCCACACAAAATATTGAATAATAATTTTCAAAAGTGTATTTTCAATTTTTGATACAGGATCAACAGCCAAAGCATACCTTGATAATTATGAAGATATTGTTTCTCAATCTTTGCCTGTGGAGAAGGTAGCACTACATTACAGTGAAGTCAGTGGCTCTGCAAAATATGTCATCCTCAAGTTTGTTTCATTTGCAGATTCAGTTGTGAAGGTAATTGAAAAGTCTTGTACTAAATACCATTAAATAAATTAATTTAATAAATTGTCATTAAGTCATCCTCATCAGATCATTATCATGATTACGATATTATATTATTAAATATAAGAAATTATGTTAATGCTTAATCTTATCTTTACCAGTATTTAGAAGAAATTGCTGAAAAGGGGACATTCAGAAGAGATTATGGTACCAGACAAGAGGAAATTCTGCTGAAGGAGAACATCGGTATGTGCCACATATTTAGATTGTGTTGTGTTGTATAAAACCAAACTATCCCAAACTTGTATCCTTTTTGTACTTTGCAGGTAACCAATTTCCCTTGATATTCTTAAGATCCAATAACATGATTGAAGACATCATAAGGTTTATTTTCTAATCAGAGATAACAATTTTGAATGAAAAAGGCTATTTTTTCTTTTTTGTAGCATTTGAAGCATTCATAGAAACAGAGATGCTTTCTTGGAAGGCATGGTTGAAAGATGTGGAAGATCGTTTTCTTGAGATGGAAAATAATGTGCCTTTAAGTTCACCTCCCAAAAAGAAGCTAAAGAAGAGACAGCAAAGGAAAACAGAAAACAAAGTGTCCTCAGTGGCTGAATTTGCTGCAGAATTACAAATTGACTGTTTCAAAAAGGTGACATACTCAAAAATAATTGTTTATTGAAATTGTCCCCAATTTATCTACTTGATTTCCTTGAAACTTAAAAAAATACTAGAATGCACACCATAAAACTGTTAAACTAAAGTAATTAATATGCATCGTCTAATTGCACTATTTTGTACAAACTAATACTATCATTGAAGCAGAACTGCAGTGCAAACAGCAATAGCAGCCTATCTAGCTTTCTGTGTGTTTTTTTGTTTTGTTCCTGCCTGTGAAAGCTTAGTTTGTCATTGACTAAAAATGGTTGATAACTATATTATTATTGCACTGAATTATAAGTTAGTAGTTGTTTCAGAGTTTCATAACTGTGCACTCTATTAAAGTCTTCCTTAGGAATTTCCTCTAGCTTCCCAAACATCCAAACTACTGTATGAACTTAAATACTCAACCCAATGTATGTACTAGAAGTAATTAGCTAATGGCTATATTACTTCGAATTAATATTTTAACACTTTCATTTGATTTCTCTTGAGGTCTTTGAAGGTTGGCAAATTATTGACCTTGTCATGAGGAAAAATGTGTATGAGGATGATGAAGATGAGAAGATAGATATTTTTGATGTTAAGGTATAAAGAGTATAAATTTTATTTAAACAATAGAAATTCATGACTCTGAAGAGTGCTGTAAATTCTGATTCAATTCCCGTAAACTTTAACTTGGATTTTCTCCGCAAAACCTAAATTTTTAACATTTTTAATGTGAATAAAATCATTTACTTAGACATTGTCAAACAAGTTCAAAACATTTAGGTCATGTTGTAAATCTCATACAACATGGCTGCTCATGTTGTAAATGTTACTGTTATTTCCCCCACAGTCTAAGTTATTATATAATTGCCCTTATCCTATGCAATGATAGGTCCACACTCACACATATGGTTATTTGATAAAGAAAAATTTAATAAGGACCTTCTATCTTATCTCATCTCAATATTTCAGTGCAACATTTGGGGGAGACAGCTGAGACACTTATTTGGAGTCTCTCTTGGTGCAGGGGACTACATCCATTACACAGTTGACCACAGCGCAATGTTACTTCGACAGCATCGGTCACTTGTCAACTATTCAAATCAAGGATTTGAAGCAGCACACAAAGTACACCGTGCTTTATATTCACGGGCCACGAACCATGACCAAGCTGGAGGGAGTCAATCAGGTATTTGTTTAACTTCTACATTGTTATCAATTTTTTTTAAATTATTATCATTACTTTTAATAGTAGTGGTGGTGTTGACGGTTAAGTACTTAATGGTCCTTATTGATTATGATCAAGAAAATAGTAATCTTAGTCTCAAAATCTTGTGAATTTTATTTTCTAGTAAACCAGATATTGACACATGTGCTCGCAGAGAATATGCTGTCTTTACGATTACAGTTTGTTAAAGCTAAGGAGTGCATTGCTGGAGGTAACAATGATGGGCTTCAGCTGCCCATTAAATGATGACATAAATCTGTTTTCAAAACCTTTGTCCCACATGAAGTTTGTAATTGTTGAAATAGAAATTAATTAACAGCAGAATCTGAATTTCATGAATCTTGATTAAATGAGCAAACAAACAGTGCAATGATGCTAAAGTTATTTTTAGAAATGCTGAAGATCTTCTAAATGCCTTGAGCATCGTGTTCACATGGGTTTAATTATTTAATACAATTATTTTCAGATTATTCTTTTAGTTACAGTAATTCCTATCTCACTATTTACTATGTTCATAAGGGACAAAGTTTTTGAAGAAAATGATTAATAATTATTAGACACAGAATGCTATAATTCAGTTATCGATAGTGAAATGTCAATTTTCAAATTAAATTTTATAGGAAAGACAAATTTTTACTATCGAGGATGTGGGTGGAGGAATAAGACTGCTGGTTGGTCAAAAGATGACCAAATCTGGATTCTAACAATGGATGAACTTTTTGAAAAAATATTTGGCAAAGATTACCTAGAATATAATTATGACAAGGACCATGGGACAAAGGTGGCTAGTGACCCCAGAGAAAGCTACAAATACTGTCACCCTGATTGGGAAGATGACCTTGAGGATTCTGCCAACTACAGCAGCGAGAAAGTTTGGAATAAAAAACCAAAGGCTAAGAAATCCCTCATATTCGAGATCGAGAAAACCTCATGCCCAAAGACAAGACAAGGCCCTCAAGCCTCCAGCCCAACGGGTAGTCCTCAAGCCTCCAGCTCAACGGCTAGTCCTCAAGCCTCAAGCCCAATGGCTAGTCCTCAAGCCTCAAGCCCTACGACTAGTGCTCAAGGTCCTCAAGCCTCCAGCCCAACGGGTAGTCCTCAAGCCTCCAGCCCAACGGGTAGTCCTCAAGGTCCTCAAGCCTCCAGCAGCCCAAAGGCTAGTCCTCAAGGTCCTCAAGCCTCCAGCAGCCCAACGACTAGTCCTCAAGGTCCTCAAGCCTCCAGTCCAACGGGTAGTCCTCAAGGTCCTCAAGCCTCCAGCAGCCCAAAGGCTAGTCCTCAAGGTTCTACTAATACTACAGGTCAATGTAAAAATGACACATGTCCAGTTGTTGATCTTACTTACCCATGCAGTGCTAAACCATTACAGTCACATCCTCGTGCCGTTTGCTTGTCATTATCTTTAACACGCCAACAGTTTGCTGATATTGATATCCCTGAATTAATTACATCCTCTATAAGCAAAAAGGATGTCAAAGGAATCTATGGTGATTGCAAAGATCTAACCAATCCATTCAATCTGACCCAAAGACCTCCAGAATGTGCAGTTATTTGGGCTGAAGAAGTCGCGAGGAAAGCACGTAGAGGAAAGAGCCCCACATCAGTTAAAATAGGAAGCACTGGAATGTTCACTTCTACTGACATTGAGGTCCTCCACAAGTACTGCCAAATTGCTAAAACTAGGCATATGATCAATGAAGAAAGGAATTGGTTGGAAAACGTGGATGATCTTTCTTGTCCTGAAATTGAAAGCATCAAGAAAATTTTATGGGAGAGGAACATGACAGCTACCATTTTGACTGTTGGTGCAAAGTCGATCGATGTGCAATCATTTGCAACACTAGTAAATGAAAGATATCTGGATAATTTCTTAATAAACTGTGTAATTCTGAGATACGTAAAAGATCAGGCTAACAAGCAAGTAATTTACCTTCCATCAGAAGCATTCACCTGGCTGAGTAGTAACAATGACAAATTTGTGCTAGATCAGGTAGTTAAGTCCATCACTGAAAGTACAATCCATCCAAATGATAGCGTACGCCTTGTGCTTGTTCCTGTTCACATGAATGAATGCCACTGGGGACTTGTGGTTGTTGATCTCATGAATGATAGACTTTTGTTTGATGATGGGATGAAATGGCAGCCTAGAAGAAGTCTTTTGCCAGAAGTACAGCAGCTTCTTGATTTCACATACAGGGTCAGACCTAATGACAAAAAGCTTTCTACAAAGTTTTGGAACCAGAAAACTAATTTTGAAAGATTTGGCATGCCTTTGCAGATGACAGGCACCACACAAGGCACTGGAAGTTGTGGTGTGGGAGTGATACTGTCCGCAAGAGACTTTATCATGAGTACAGAAGTTTCAAAATTTAGCTGGACCTTTAACAACATTAGGAGTGAGCGCAAGAACCTTTGCCTTAAAATTGTTCATTGGAGTAAGACTTAGCTTAAATCCTTGACTGTGGGCTGTTATTCAGTGAGATTTTCTTTTGGGTTTAATCACTGATTTTGTCCCCCTTTATTTCAATTTGAGTGCCTTGAGACAGCAGAGTAGCTTGGCCTATCACAAGGCTGTTATTCTGTGAGAGTTTCTCTCCGGGTGTCTCATTGGGCATCTAGTTTGTATATAACTGATTGTATATAATATTGCTCATAAACATAATCACAATTCTTTTCTCCATATTTTAATTTCAGTATCAAGAGTAATCAAAAGCTAAATATGAATCTTCCCTATGAAGAGTCTCACAGTCAAATTTCCATTTCTTGAATTGTCATATAATGGCCACCATATTAATTCACATTCTCTTGTAAGTCTTCCTTTTCCTTCATCAATAATGATCTCTGTTTTCATGGTAACATTCTGTGCTAGCCTTCCCATTTTAGCGGCCTCTAAAGCCTCGCGTCCAAATAGTTCTTCTCTTTCTGCAATTTCCCTTGTACCATTAAATGATTTCGATAATTTCAATGGCACTCTATGTTGTTCATTGAAGGCCCTTTGAACATCTCCTAGAGAGTAGGTCTTGTAGGACACTTTTTGTACTCTTTCTTTCCACATGGGAGGCTTCATGTGTTTCACTTCTTTAACACTGTTTACTGTGGCACTTTGAATGTTGTGAAGCAAGTGCTCAAGATATGTAAGAGGTACACTTGTCATGGTAACTTGGTACCATTTGGCTGAAATAAAATGCATTGTAAGTAAAGAAAAATATGATGATGCAGTGCCAGTTTGGCTTCCTGTTGAAGAATATGGTCGGCTAGTACACTAAATAAAATAGTAATAAAATGAACACAGGAGAAAGTTTTTTAGTATAATACTGACAAAAAATATATACTGAGCACTTATTCTTTCAAAGCTAGAGATTCATTTTTTTAGGAAGGGGTGGTCGGGCTGGAGGAATCCAAGAGTGGTCATTAAATTTCTACTCGGTCAAAAGGGAGTGAAATATTTTATACTACAATAAAGAGGAACAGGAATTCTACAATTTTCAAGAGGAGGTTCATTTTTTATGCAGTCAAGAAAAGAGCACTAAAGATTTAACATTTGCTCTTCATAGGGATTCCTCCGTGATAATAAATACCTGACCTTAGCCGACATTAGTATTTAAATATTTTATCGACTAATGAAAATTGATCTCAAAGTTACTGACCAGGAGCTTTCGGGATATGCGCTGAATTTAATCCTTCCACTAAATCTCCTAACCATTCCAGGTAATGTTGATATCTTATGTTGTTTTTGATACGTTGTTGGCTTGGCAACAATGCCTCCTTATCATCGAGCCTAAATGATAACAGTAGTGGCAGATCTTCACCCGGGTGACGCTGTACGACATGCGTCTCTGCAGATCTTCTTGAACGGAATGATTTAGGGCAGAATGAACATCGGACAAGGAAAGTTGATGCCATCTTGAGACGTGGAGAATTTCTGTTTGGACAGTCACGAATAACACTTTACGGAAACAACAATAAGTGTTGAGAATATCGCCGAACTTGAAAATATATATGCCACGTAAATGTGGTTGAATTAGAAAAATTGTTAGGTTAACTTGGACAAGTCTTACTGAATTCTTTAAAGGTCAAAGTTCGGTTTTTATATACTTTTACCAAAGCAAAATAAGTCAGTTTAGGAGAAAATAATTAATCAAAGCTATTACATCCTGATTGAAAAATGTTTTCTCCCTTAACAAATCCAAAGCTCCCATTACTCTAGTAGCTGAAACGGATTTTGAGTCATTCGCCAACGTGCGTCGGTCTAACTCTAGGCCATACTGTTTTGGATTTGAGTGAAAGACGACGATGAACCATAAAAATAGAAGAAAGGCAAAACGACAAAGATGGCTGCAGAGAAAGAGAGAAAAAGAGGCAGAGGAGAGAAGGAAAGATAGAGAGATAAGAATTGAGGAAAGAGCAGAACAGTTGATAGCCATGCGAGCTAATGATTCCAAAGTTCTAGAGGAACAGGGAGAGGAACCACATGCGCCAGAACCGCCGAAGAAGAAACTCCGACTTCCTACTGTGACAGAGTCAAAAGACACTATTTTGGACAGTAATTATTTAGTCATAAATCTATATTTTTAATTAGGAATGCCTCGTGTACACATAGGAATGTAATTCTTTAGTTAACTGTTTGCGTGGAAAATGCGTAAGCAAGAAATAATTTCCGTACGTAATTACATTACAGTGAGTCATGCCTAGGTTTGGCGCTTGTTTACGTAAGTTCGTGTTTGGGACATCCTGTTTGCGCCTAGGGCGTGCAACATTGCATAGGATGTGTAAGGTCTTAAGAATGCAGGTTTTTCCATAAAAATAGGCCCAAACTAAGCTTAAATCAGTGTAGTAAAAGTTCTTGAAGACGTTTCACATATCAAGACAAGGAATTCTCTACGATGTAAAGGTATGAATCTTTGAAGCCTTTTACACTTATACCTAGGATAGATTTAGGACAAATCTATGTTAATATCGTTAACTAGCCGTTATATTTTATAGCTTAGATTATTTATATATTTGTTAAGCATTCGTTTCATGTTTTTGTAATGCTAGTCGCATTAGCGCGTAATTTAGTACAAAGTTATTCACGCAGTAGTAATTTAGTAATCACGCTGAGTGTATCTTGTCTTTTAAACTCTTTAAAACGTTTACTATAGGATCGCTACCGCCGTACTCGCTTGTTTAACCTTTTTACTACGATAAATAGCCTTAACTGCGGGATAAAAGACCTTTTCTTTCCAACCTTTAATTTGTTCGCTACTTAAACTCTACACTCAAGGTCATTGTCGCGACCGCGTGTTCAGTAAACCGTGTAATTCTTAGTTTGTCATAAACAAAGGTTAAAATACTTACCTAAAGCCATAGTTAACCTCTAGTCAATTTTTCCTATTGCTTTTTCCATTGGTTTAGTTCATTTTAAACGGTTTACCGACTTGTACATTAAACTTTGCAACCTAGTAATTTTCACTCGCGTATTGTAAACACTGCTAATCAGTATGCAATATTCAAATTACCTGTGACGTAATTTACGTATTTCCGTTTCTATTTATATCCAGCAAAACTGTATTTTATTCATAACTTTTTAGCTATTTAGATGAGCTACAAATTTATTTTATCTCATTGTAAATATTTTTCTTGTTTTCATTAGAGATATCCTGTAATCTCGTTCCCGTTTTTTTTTTCATGTATTGTAAAGTTGTGTGAATTTTTCAATAAATTTTTTTGTCAAAACCACTTGCAATCTGATTCATAGCTGAGCGCCTTGCCGCCGGTTACACTACTAAAGACGTTGCAGTTAAAGAGATAAATTCCAACCACATTGTGCGTACCAAGAAGCATTTGGGCAGCGGCAGTTATGGTTCGTGTTTTCTGGCGTTTTACAGAGGCATAACTGTCGTGGTCAAGGAACTTCAAATCCACAGCAGCGATCAAGAAACGAAAGAAGACGCAAAAAAACGCACGCACAATGAGCTTCTGAATGAGGCGAACATCATCACTAAGCTTGGTGATCATCCAGGTCTGCCACTGCTGTTTGGTATTTGTAGCAAAAGCACTCCATACAGACTGGTGCTACAGTTCCATGGTAATGGATGTGATAGCCTCACACTCCTTCGAGCTCTGCACTCCAAACTGGTAGCGAAGAAACGCGAATGGGATGCGATCATGATTAAGACAGCCGAGGCTTTGCAACATATACACAGTGTTGGATTTCTACATAACGATCTAAAATCGAACAATGTGTTGTTGGACAAACGGGGTACCGTTCTCACACCGGTAATAATCGACTTTGGCAAAAGCCGACCAATTTCGAATCCAATGGGACCCAAGACCTTATCTCTTGAAGAACAAGTTAGATACAAGAAAAAGTATCCGCACATCGCTCCCGAAATCGTTGAGGGACGCGCGGGACAGTCCGTCGCGAGTGACATTTTTAGCTTCGCTAAAATCGTCGAGCAAATATATCTAAAATGTAAGTTTGAGGAGCTTCCTCATTTAGTCACACTATGTCTTTCGCCTTCCGTTGAAGCAAGGTCACGTTGCGCTGAGCTTTATTAAACCGATTTTGGGAAGGGTAGTTATTAATAGAGGCTGTATTTTACATTATTGCTACATGGGCGATGAATATAAGACTTTTATAAATGCGATTCACGGTGGTACCAAATAGGGCAAAAATGACGGAATTTGACTGAATGTATGAGCTTTTTAGAATTTAGTTTTTCCATCGTGTATATGACACGAAAATATTTCATCGTCCAAAATGTATAGTTTGTAAGTAATAATCAATATATCGTAATGAAATTAGTTTCAAAAGCATATTTCTATATCTATTCTACATTCAAACATATTTCGTGTATTTGCAACTAAAACTGGAGACTTGTAAACAAAATGACGTCACCACTTGTGCTAAATTTTCTTGAATTTCTAGAGAAATATTTTTTTTATAACAAATTTAACCGTGATATTCTTATTAATGCCAATAAACTACACATTAAGATTAAAATTTTTCCGTTTCATATGCACTTTAAAAGCTTTTCTGAGTTGTCCATATCTAAGATATTCTAGCTCTCGTGACCGAACTAGAGAGTAAATCGTCGATGCAAACGGATTATTTTGCTTTCAACTTTGACGAAGGACTGATGCCCGAATTCATTAGAAAACTAAGCACGCAAATACTTTACTCGCTAATGTTCAGTCACAACAGAGGTCCTCTCTATTAACTATGGTCACAATAATGTTTTAAGTTACACCATGTAACAAAAAGCTGAGAAATAACTTTTCAAAATACTTCAAACACCATACGTTTAAAATAACATTCCTACACGAGTCGAGAACAATGTTTAGAATATTCAAAACTGTTCACAGAAAAATTGTAAACAAGCTAATTGCAAGGAGACTTTATAAACTTTGTGTTGCCATAATGTTTTGAATAAAAACATTGATAAGATTTAATCGTATTTGCTGACATTCAATACTCAAAAGGTTACGCTCGAAGTGCAAAAACCAACACCTACGCCCTAATTCATGAAACGCACTTTCTGTTTGACCCCTGCCGATGTTGGTCCTCTCAGGGAACGGACATCAGCAGGAGGTCTGTTTTTCAAAGTACTATGAAGCTCGTTATGCTACCACTCTCTCGTACTCCATCGACAGCTATATTCTAATCCCATGCGTTGGTTGAATATCGTCCGTAAGAGCATGATACCAAATGCACTCATTTCTTGACCCTCTTGTATCACACTCAGCTACACTCTCAAGATTCATTCCCCCTTCCCATAACAGTAATGAATGCATTCATGACCAACCACTCTCTTGTACTCGTACGTCGGCTGTATTCCAATCCTACGAGCGCGGCTACCTCTGGAAGTGGTGGTAGGGAGCGCAAGTTTGGAAAATATAAGAGACTAGGAGAAAAAGTGGGAGAAGGATTGGATCGGAAAATATGAGATACTAGTACCTCACCCATATGTCATATATATCACATGTGAGTAGCGTCTATTCGATTATTAGTCTTGCCCATTATTCTAAATTCCAGTACATTACAATTAAATCTATAAGTTAGTTTATAGATACACTTGATTGCAGAAACGTTGAAGTATACATTTATACAAATATCTAATGAGATGCATAATGCAAAATAACCATTTTCAACGCTTAAAACCAACTGATTTATAATCATTAGACATGAAAAAATATTTTGACAGTCATTGAATAAAACAAACAATAAATAAAGCGATTTTTCTGTTTTGCATATCATTAAATATACTGACTAAATTAGATATTTGAATAAATGTATACTGCAACGTTTCTGTAATCGAGTGTAAATTTGTATCTCCGCACGCCCTTGTAATATCCTCTATTTACATGACAATCTTCTTAGACTACATTCACGAATCCTTAGCCGGTAGAGCAGAGCATTGGTTGTGCTGTTTTTGCTTACAACGTCAGGACAAATACTTTTTCCAGCACTCTTTTTTTAGAATGTCTTTTCAGAGACTTTTATGCATAGAATAACTTCAAAACGCTTTACATGATAGACTCTAGCTTACCACAGAATCAAGCATGTGTGTTTAAAGGCCACCTTATAATAATAGCTCTTTATTAATTAAGAAGACGAACGTCCTTAATGGCAAATTGACTAACTAAACTAATTATATATGTAAAAATTATGATAAAATGTAATTAATGATAGAGTGCTCACACTAAATCCATGAAACAAATACTAATTTTTAGCACTAAATAGAAATATTAAACAATAGAAAACAAAGGATTCTGTATGAAATAGTACTAATTAGTACTATTTAATGTTCACGGTTTTAGTGCATGCACTCTACAGCAAAAATAAATTATTAAATACTTATCTAAAAAGGCATTTATTTAAGAAAACTTTCTTAAAACACTCAGTTTTTGATGGGAGAATAAAACTGTGTACTCTATCTCTTAAAGTGCTTATAAGCCTTTACACAATATTTTCTGAATTGATTCTTTAAATAGTGAATAGTTGATTGTGAAAATAATTCGTCATTTGAATGTCGGGTCTTTGAGATACGAAGGTTTATATTTCCAATATGTTAATGGCTATGACGTAACATAAGGGATTTGAGTTATTTTGTGGCAACTTTTAGCATTGAATGCTGGACATTTTTTGAAAACAAATTTGTAAGAACCTTTACGTGAGTCACAAGTAAAAGGGTGATGCTTTTAAAATACTGTATTCCAGAACGAGTGCAATGCTGTATATTAAATGATCCCTTATGTTACGTCATGGTCATTAACATATTGGGAATATTAACCTTTGTATCTCAAAGACCCGACATTCAAATGACGAATTATTTTCACAATCAACTATTCACTATTTAAAGAATCAATTCTGAAAATATTGTGTAAAGGCTTATAAGCACTTTAAGACCCTGGTCCTCTTGGGTGGAAGCAGATGGAAAAGAGGGTGATTAGGCCGAATTACTTTATCCCATAATCTTAAATCTGATTTTTCAATTATGTCTTTCACTGGAACCGTATTCTTAATATAACCAAACTTAAAATCCCTATTCTGCAAAATATCTATTTTATATAAATATTTAGAGTAACTAGAGTACAAACACTTTTAGTGTGTAACATAAATACCACTAAATATTGCTAAATTATGCTAATCCTATTTTTTTCTATTGTTTAATTAGCATTATTTACTACTGAATACTGCAAAGTGTTGCACACTTTTAGTGTTTGTACTCTAGAACAGCCCCAAACTGAACTGGCATAGGTGAATAGAGACATAATGATAGATTGGAAAAGGTGATGGAGGCAGTCCAAACTATAACCATATTTCTTACAAATCCTTAGTATATACATTCTCTTCCTTGCCTTTTTAGTAATATATACAGTATGAGTGGCCGTGTTGTATCAGATATACGACCACGAGGCGTAGCCGAGTGATTGTATATCTGATACAACAAGGCCACTCATACTGTATATGACTTATCAAACGTCTAGGTTAGTTCCTTTGTGTTTCACTAAAATTTTCAAAATTAAAGTGAGTTTGGCCAAGAAAATCCAACTTAAAGTTCATGCAAATGAACACAGTTTTGTATCAGATTTACAACTCTCTTCACGGTCGTGATTTCTGTTGTGTTTTCCTCATGAATTATTAATGAGTTTGATAAAGTAAGTTATCAAATGAACACCCAAAAGTTTAATGTGTTACTTGTTCAATACCCTGTATGGAATTAGGAATAGGTGCCACAGCTTTGCCTCTGACAACAAGTTCTTTAGTCTTAGATAAATTAATATCCATTAAATTATCCTGAGCCAACTTCTTAATGGAGTCTACCTCTTGGATAGAACAATCATTATTACCAATCCTAAAGGTACTTAAAGTTAAATCATCTGTGTATTTAACCAAAATAGACTTAGAATTAGTAATAGGTTTGATGTCATTCAGCATAACTGAAAAGAGCACGGGACCCAAAATTGTTCCTTGGGGAACACATTTATTTATAGATACAAAAGGAGTAAATATACCATCACTAATGACTCTCTGTTGTCTATGAGTAAGAAAATCCACTACCCAGTTTAATATATATGGGCTAATAGGCAATTGTCTAAACTTATTCAGTAAGATAAAGTGATTAACTGAATCAAAGGCTTGCGAGAAATCAAAGGCAAAGACCCTTACACTATCAGCCATTCCATCCAACCTTTTCATCCACATATGTTGGCACTGCAATAGTGCCAATGTGGTATTACAACCTTGTTTATAAGCAAACTATTTCTATTTCTATGATTGGTCTAATCTCTAAGTTATAAATTATACGTTCAAAGAGTCTGATAATAATGTCAGTCAAAGATATTGGATGCAGTTGATTGATAGTCCGAAGTGGAGATTCTTTAGCTATAGGATTTATGCTAGCAACTTTCCATGTCAGTGGGATTGATTGAGCTTCAATAGATAGGTTGAATAAGTGAGTAATAACTGGAGCCAGTTCTAGTGCAAATTCTTTCCAGAACCAGTACTGAATACAATCCGGACCTGAGGCTGTTTTTTAAGAGCATATGTCTGTAAGCGTCGAGAATCTTAAATCAGTTTCAAAAAATCGAATTTCTTTTTATTGTACCAAAACAACCCTTTGGGTAAGTTGTTTTAGGAAATAATATCAAAATGTCCCAGCGCGCTTTTATTTTTGAGAAAATTGCAAAAGTTTGAAAAATCGATTAAAATGGGTAATTTTCCTAATTAATATGCAAAAATCGATGGCCATCTTTAAAGAGCTCTCAATAGATCAAAAAGAATCCAAATGAATTCATATTTCCCAGGTAGTTAGATCAACTCTATATCTTTAAGAATGATTCAAGAATTTGTGATAAATTGCTTTTTAAATACGAGAAATCGGCCTTCTAAAACATGTTGTGTTTTTATGATCGAGCGGCAGTCAAATTATAGGTGAAATTCAGCCTCCAATATCGCTGCTGGTACCTAATAAATCGAAAGAACACTTGCACAGCACGAAAGTACACATATTCTAGTATACTTGTGCCAAGTTTTAGCTCCGACTATTAAAATGCCACCGCGTGAAGGAATTTCAACTTGTAGCGTTCAAATTACACGCTATACGGCTAATCAATTACACGGGTTGTTTATCAATATAACACTAAATCGACTCAATATTTCTCTTTTTTAAAATTTTTGTATTAAGATGGTTTGCCAAGAGTATAAAAAGCATAACTAGAGAGTAAATACTCTTCAATCAAGTGGTCCTCTGTGTTAATCCACGATAATCGAGCGCAGCTTGAGCTTAAAACCATGTCACACAATCTGGGGTCAGGACAAATGCACCCCGTCGTCGGTGGCTTTAGCTAGATTTCTTCCCCAATGCAAAAGATTTATCTCCTACTCTGAGATACCAAACGCTCTATGAATTTAGCCGGTTTTTAAACTATTGAAACGGTTTTTGATGAATTATTACCATGACTGTCTTGAGACTTGCATGTAAACATTTAACGTCCTAGCGAGCTGTCAATGGCACTCTAAATAAACACATGAATTCTACCAAATCCCCCGGGGGGGGGGGGGGGGTACTTTGCCAGAATTTGGGTAGGGGTGTTCCGCTGGGATTCTGAAAGGGGTACCCTGTTTATGACAAAAAAACTCAAATTTGTAGACCCTGTTTATGACAAAAGATATAATTTATTGCACTGAGTTCCTGTTTCAATTATCATGTCATCTCGCGTATCGTTTTTTTACGGCCATAATAACCAGTTTCGGTCAATACGAAAGTAGAAACCCTGAATATGACAGGAAGCTCAGGGAGAACTTGGAACTTAAATGAAATTGCATACCCTGCTTATGACAAGAAGATCGAAAAACCATACCCAGATCATTATCGTAACTTACCAGTTACCAAACCACCAAACTTTGATTACTTGGTCTGAACAGATATTGCAAGTTTCTTTAACTCCATATATCATTAAGCATTTTCCCTGTTTTAACGGATGGCAAGACTGTGGAGTGACAATCGGAGCATGCTTTGTCACTACAAGTTGAATTAATTTTCCCAAAAAATTTAATCGTTATCTATAAGCGTTTAATACAACGCGCTAATATTAGCTTGGTAAGCCCGCTTTTGGGTTGTTTAGGTACGATGGCGCTCTGTGGATTTTCGGCTCTTATTGGATATAGTCCTTGCGGGACCAGTACAGATTATCCAGATCAAGTGCACTCTGTTGCTATATCTGGCTGTCAAAAAGACATTTCCAGGCATCTGGAAATATTTGGCATTAGTGAAGATTCGTCCCTGCATAATGAAATGATGTTATTGTTGGCTCGTGCAGGTAATATAGTCTGCGTTTTATTAATTTTTCATCGTTGCCTGCCTTTTACCGGTAAGCGTGGTATCTCTTGGCACATCTCTGTTGTGTACCGGCGACTTGATGACAAGCTACAGTGGCAGGGATTCGTTCATGTGATTCAATCGTGCAGCCAAGATAGCCCAGCTGTTGTTTCTATAATGCAGGATGTGCTTCGAACCTTGAAGCAAGAACACCCTGAAATCAGTAAGGCATACCTCCGTCAAGACAACGCTGGGTGTTATCATTCGGCCACAACGATCCTTTCATGTCCAGAAATATCACGATCTACTGGAGTAAAAATAGCCCGTCTTGATTTCAGTGATCCTCAGGGAGGTAAAGGAGCGGCAGATAGGTTGGCAGCAACATGCAAATCACACATCGCGTGTATATTAATGAGGGAAATGATGTTGTTACCGCCAAACAACTAGAGAGTGCCATCCTTTCCAATGGGGGAGTAAAGGGTGTTCGAGTCGTTTCACTGCAATCTATTGCTAACTCTCAAGAGACCACACAAAAGATCCCAAGCATAAGTAAGCTTAACAATTTTGAGTTTGTGTCTGGAGAGAAAATTAAAGTATGGCGTGCTTATGGCATAGGCACTGGGAAAGTCCTCAGAATTGAAAAGCCCTCGACTACAGGTAAATGGATTACTGAGTTAGATTTCTTGCCATTTTCTGCCACTTAATTTTTTACCCTTTTCTTTCGGAGGCCAATCATAAATGGCTTAGCTCGTCTGTCTCACCAGGAGAATTCAAATATTTTACTCCCCAAGCCACTCGCAAGACCCAATCGGAGACGCTAACCGAACCCGCTGAGCAGAATGTTGAGCCGAAAGATATGAGCACAGACCATACCTCCCAAGCACTCTTCTCTTGCCCACATGATGGTTGCATTCGTGTTTTTCAAAAGGTCGGGAATTTAGAAACGTTCTGACTTCCGAAAAATGTACTAGGGCCCTCGAGAAGCACTCCCTTATGGATCTCGCAAAGATGTGATACAAGTGCGAGCTAGAAGAGGGTGTTAGAGTAATACCAACTCTCCAAGCAGCTCCAGTTCAAGGGGGAAAAACAAGCGTCACCCCTGTTAGTCAAGCCTGGGCTCTCAGAGCAACGAAAAAGGCGTACCACTTTAACAAAAACCAAAAATCGTATCTTTCCGCAAAATTCCAAATTGGTCTGTCGACTGGGAGGAAAGCTAATGCTGAAGCTGTTGCTGTGGAGATGAGGCGTGCGCGTGGTCAAGATGCAGGGGCGGCGGAAGCGGGGGGGCCGGGGGGGCACTGGCTCCCCCACTAGATTTTTTTGGGGGGGCCTGGCCCCCCCAGAATATAATGCCTCACACACACACACACAAAAAAAAAAACGCATGAGATTTGGTTATGATTACCATTATTTATTATTTTGATATTACATAATTTTCTGTATCTAAAAAATATACGATATATCTAGCGACGACTTGCATAATTTTTGTGTCTCTCAGCACAATTGCAAGGTGGTTTAATGCGCGCAAAATGTTACTGATTGAAATATCACACATACACGTTTGTAATCAAGCTAAACAGGGAGGGGGGGGTCATTTCAAGGTACCGTGAAATATTGGAGTGCCCCCCCCCCAAAATTGTTCAGCTTCCGCCGCCCCTGAGATGGAGAGAGACTCTTCAAAGTTCCAGAGTTTTTGAGTACTCAGCAAATCGCCTCCTATTTTTCACGCCTTGTGGCCAAGATCCGAAAGCAAACACCATCAGAGCTTGACCTTCACGCTGTCGAGGAGGAAGAGCGTTTTGCAGCTGCCACAGATAAAGCAATAGAATCCATCCATCTGCAGCATCCTATTGTCTTCGATCATTAGAACGTTTGTGCCATGACTGAAGATAATACCTTTAAAAAATCTAAAAGTTGGAATGTTGCAGCTCATATGTGAAAATCTTGGCCTTCAAGTCCCTAAACCTCCGATTCGTCGCAAAGCCCCTTATTTGGAACTACTGAAAGACGTGTTTAATAATTGTACCTGTCAACAATGAGTTTCATCGTAGCTTACAGTCAAACACATCCATGTATTCTTGTAAGGCTCTTAAGCAACTTGGAGCCAAGTTTGTAGATGTTCTAGATCCAGCACTCTAATTGTCGTTGTTCAATATAAAAAGAAGAGAAGAGAAGAGAAGAGAAGAGAAAAAGAAAAAGAAAGAGAGAAAGAAAGAGACAAAGAAAGAAAAAACAACCGGAAAGACTGGAAAGAAAGAATGAAAGAAAAAATAATGAACGAATGAATAAATGACGTCAATTTCCACTTTTGTACAAAATAATTCAAAAATATTATACTTCGTTGCTGAGCGCGTGCTGCGTTTCAGCTAAATCATCTACGAAAATTTGTTTTCTCAGGCGGTTTCATAGACTTTGCTCGTCAAAATGTAATATGTAAATCAAATAACAGGCTTAGATTTCTTTTAAAACACTCCTAAAGCTAAAGAATACGAAAAGAGCCATATTCATCATGTAGTGTCCTCCAGCTCTCGAGTGGTATTTCAAGTTATTAGATAAAAGATAGTTGTTTTAAATAAAAAAGAGTCCTTGAATAATTGCTCAATCACAAAAAGGCTAGTATTGCAATTCTAATTGGAATAGTAAAAAATCATTAACGAAGTCTCAACATTTTAAGGAAAATAATGGATGGGCTTGACTAAAGTTTTCAAATAGATAACGATTAAATTTTTTGGGAAAATTAATTCAACTTGTAGTGACAAAGCATGCTCCGATTGTCACTCCACAGTCTTGCCATCCGTTAAAACAGGGAAAATGCTTAATGATATATGGAGTTAAAGAAACTTGCAATATCTGTTCAGACCAAGTAATCAAAGTTTGGTGGTTTGGTAACTGGTAAGTTACGATAATGATCTGGGTATGGTTTTTCGATCTTCTTGTCATAAGCAGGGTATGCAATTTCATTTAAGTTCCAAGTTCTCCCTGAGCTTCCTGTCATATTCAGGGTTTCTACTTTCGTATTGACCGAAACTGGTTATTATGGCCGTAAAAAAACGATACGCGAGATGACATGATAATTGAAACAGGAACTCAGTGCAATAAATTATATCTTTTGTCATAAACAGGGTCTACAAATTTGAGTTTTTTTGTCATAAACAGGGTACCCCTTTCAGAATCCCAGCGGAACACCCCTACCCAAATTCTGGCAAAGTACCCCCCCCCCCCCCCCGGGGGATTTGGTAGAATTCATGTGTTTATTTAGAGTGCCATTGACAGCTCGCTAGGACGTTAAATGTTTACATGCAAGTCTCAAGACAGTCATGGTAATAATTCATCAAAAACCGTTTCAATAGTTTAAAAACCGGCTAAATTCATAGAGCGTTTGGTATCTCAGAGTAGGAGATAAATCTTTTGCATTGGGGAAGAAATCTAGCTAAAGCCACCGACGACGGGGTGCATTTGTCCTGACCCCAGATTGTGTGACATGGTTTTAAGCTCAAGCTGCGCTCGATTATCGTGGATTAACACAGAGGACCACTTGATTGAAGAGTATTTACTCTCTAGTTATGCTTTTTATACTCTTGGCAAACCATCTTAATACAAAAATTTTAAAAAAGAGAAATATTGAGTCGATTTAGTGTTATATTGATAAACAACCCGTGTAATTGATTAGCCGTATAGCGTGTAATTTGAACGCTACAAGTTGAAATTCCTTCACGCGGTGGCATTTTAATAGTCGGAGCTAAAACTTGGCACAAGTATACTAGAATATGTGTACTTTCGTGCTGTGCAAGTGTTCTTTCGATTTATTAGGTACCAGCAGCGATATTGGAGGCTGAATTTCACCTATAATTTGACTGCCGCTCGATCATAAAAACACAACATGTTTTAGAAGGCCGATTTCTCGTATTTAAAAAGCAATTTATCACAAATTCTTGAATCATTCTTAAAGATATAGAGTTGATCTAACTACCTGGGAAATATGAATTCATTTGGATTCTTTTTGATCTATTGAGAGCTCTTTAAAGATGGCCATCGATTTTTGCATATTAATTAGGAAAATTACCCATTTTAATCGATTTTTCAAACTTTTGCAATTTTCTCAAAAATAAAAGCGCGCTGGGACATTTTGATATTATTTCCTAAAACAACTTACCCAAAGGGTTGTTTTGGTACAATAAAAAGAAATTCGATTTTTTGAAACTGATTTAAGATTCTCGACGCTTACAGACATACGCTCTTAACACTTGATAGGAACTTGAATGTGGTAGATTCATCAACAGGCATTCTTGTATGTTCCGTTGCACTAGGTTGCACCAGTTGCACTAGGGATATTGGAGGGGAGAGGGTAGAGTGGGAGGGATGGGGGGAGGGGGGTGGAATAGATGGTATTGGGGTGGGAATGTAAATAGGAAATAACTAACAATATTAACTATGGATTTTAAGGGTTTTTATTAGGGTTAGATAGGTGTCTCCAATGAGTTTCTTAATTGTAAGCTAGGAAGAAAGACACGTTAATAAAGTTATTATTATTATTATTATTATTATTATTATTATTATTATTATGTAATATCAATGTCGATGGATTTTGTATGGATATAATTATTTCTTAAAAAAAAGTTTATGTACACATGTAATATATTGTTTATATATTGCTTATAAGTTGTTTTGCATTTATCAAAAATCCATCTAAATCTTGCAGGGTGGTCTTACCAACCAATGCTCCATAAATTAGTTGCCATGAAGATGACTGTCCATGAGAAGAATGTTATTTGCCTGGCCAATTAAACACACAGACATTTAGCCATTGATGATAATGATGGCTACTATTTTGGGTTCTTGACAAGTCTTTGCAAAAAGAATGCCAGTGAAGACTGTGGGACAGCTGGATTTGTATTAATAAAATCCACATCAAAAGAATCATCAACTGTAATTCCTTGAAATGAATGATTAGACAGATGTATATCACTGCCTCAGATACATAAGAACATGCGTAATAAGTAAATTACGAGCCTTAGATGAAGCCTCAGATACAGAAAAGTGAATTGGGCGCCCACCAGTAACTTGATCATGTATGTTGTTGCCCTTTCCGATACAGGATGTGATTACCATTTGCCACAATATTGACATTGTTTGGTCAGGGATTGGTAAAACCATTCTGTTTGCTCTATAACACTTTGAAAGAATGATATTGATGAAAGTGCATGCTGTTAAGCCATTCCTTCCATTAAGTGTGGACTGTGATATCTGCTTTTCAAATAACCAGAACTTTCCATATTGAGTTGAAACAGATAATACATGGGCATGATGAGTTCCTTGGCCAGATAGAGAGCCAGAAGAGTTTGCACTTGAATTTGAGCTTCTTGAAGGTTGAGGGACAGAAAATGTATTTAAAATTGTTTCAACATGGTTCTTCCAATCTGTGGATTCATAATAGTCAGGGCCATGACTGTTTATATCTGGAACTTTATCTGGACTGTTTCATTTTCCTCATTATTACTTATATTATTGATACTGTTAGATGTACTTGTAGGCAAAAGAAGAGATGTGTTAAAAGAATTTGTCAGTTTATCCAATTTGTTCATGAGCGGCTGAGAGCAGTGAGGACAATGTTTCTTTAAAGTTTGCTCAGTCCCTATGATACATGTGCAAACACATTTTCTAGATATACCATTTATGACTATATTAGGTGTAGACATAGGCAAATAGCTGGAATAGGTTGGATTTCTAAAAGAGAGGAGACCATGTGGGTGGCAAGAGACAGTTTGAGGCTGGTGTCTGGTAATCTAATGGTATAGATATTGTGAAAATCATCAAGTAAGAGCATCATAAAGGAATGTTTCTGTAAACAGACAAATAGAAAAAAATTAGGACTGATAAAATTAATATAAGATTGATTTATCTAAAATAAAAACAAGAAAAAAAACACCTTAGTAGCATTTTGAATCTTGCTATGCAGGAGAGTGTGGTAGTCGTTCCGTAGTTGACTATTGTGGCGATCTACAGTTCTTGGAGCTATATTGTATCCCAGCACAGGCCCGATGTTCCATGGTTATTCAAAAAAATTCCCATGTCTTTTTGCAATAGTTCCCTTCACAGTTCCCTGCGCCATCTTGAAAGGTAGCCGTGCCTTTGCATCAAAGCGAGACGAACGGTGAGCTTGCAATGATAGAGACATGTGAATAATTGTTCAAGCTCACCGTTCATCTCGCTTAGATGCAAAGGCACGGCTACCTTTCAAGATGGCGCAGGGAACTGTGCAGGGGTCTATTGGGAAGTTTTTTTTATCTATTACAATAATAGTAAAATTGAAATTGAACACTTCATCGTAAAAGGAATATTTTAGACATGAAAAAAATGTAAAGTAATATTTACTACCTGAAGTAAGCAATGATATGGAGAAGAACAACAGTTCTCTGTTCTTGAAGGTACCATCTTTCTTTGCTGGTTTCAGGTTTTATTATAGAATTTAGGATCATGTCAAATAGTCCAGGAGAATGTTCATCGACAAAGTCTTTCATCAAAGTAGGGTTGTACAGTGCGTAATCTTCTTCATCATTGTGGTGGTACAATGCAAGTTGAAATGCTTCCACAAGATTCTCAAAAGAATTTTCTTTTTAAAGAAAATTGAACACCAGTAAAAACCATAGTTAATAAAAAACAGTAGTGAAATCAGATCATTTCTGATGGCCATGCTTGACATTTTTGAAGGAGAGTACCCTGCTATGATGCATCATTTATAACACATTGTAACAATTACCACCAGGGTACTCTGCTTCAAAAATGACAAGCATGACCATCAGACTGCCTCCTTCATATAACAGCATTGGAATAGTCTAAACAAAAAGAACACTTCACTACAAGGTCCTTACAAATATAGAATTTACTAATTTTTTGTTCCATCCACGTTTTTAAGTTTTATATTCCTGCTCCGAGCTTTCGGGTTACAAATCCATCGTCAGGGAAAACTGAATCAGTTAACTATTTTAAAACTACGACTTTCCTACACTTCGTACACCACATAGTTTCTGGTTTATTTTTTCCTTTAATGCTGGTCGCAAGCAAAAGAGCAGCGATTGTCTTCCTTTTCTATCTCATTTTTGTGCCTTCGACAGACTAGAACTTTCTGGAATTTGTCCAGCCCTTGCTAACTTCGAGTTTACCTTGAAAAGGCTTCCTGAAGAACAGTTATCTTTAAGGGACCGACTTTTTGGTGCTTTTTCACAACCGTAGCTACACACAAAGCTGACACTCGTAGCGATTATTACTAAAACCACGAAGGAGGAAACTTTCATTGCGTTTTTCTCAAAATGTAAAACGAATAAAAAAAGTGTAAACCGAGAATAGTTTGATGATATGACAGAGAGTATATACGGAAAATATTGACCTTAAATACAGGGGCGGCGGAAGCGGGGGGGCCGGGGGGGCACTGGCCCCCCCACTAGATTTTTTTGGGGGGGCCTGGCCCCCCCAGAATATAATGCCTAACACACACACAAAAAAAAAAAAAACGCATGAGATTTGGTTATGATTACCATTATTTATTATTTCGATATTACATAATTTTCTGTATCTAAAAAAATATACGATATATCTAGCGACGACTTGCATAATTTTTGTGTCTCTCAGCACAATTGCAAGTGGTTTAATGCGCGCAAAATGTTACTGATTGAAATATCACACATACACGTTTGTAATCAAGCTAAACAGGGAGGGGGGGGGTCATTTCAAGGTACCGTGAAATATTGGAGTGCCCCCCCAAAATTTTTCAGCTTCCGCCGCCCCTGAAATATCCAGGGAATTTCTTATAAATCGACTTTGAACTCATCCGTCCCACAATATACTAACCGCCACCCGGTTAGCTCAGTTGGTAAGAGCGTCGGTCTGTTGTGCGGGAGGTCGTGGCCCAAGCCTCGGCCGGACCAACACACTCAGGGTCTTAAAATAACTGAGGAGAAGGTGCTGCCTTTGTAATAATATCTGCAAATGGTTAGACCTTCAAGTCTTCTCGGACAAGGACTTTAAACCGTAGGCCCTGTCTCCTAACCCTTCCTAACCTACAGTAAAAATGGGGGACATAAAAGAACCACTGAGGACGTAAAAAGAAACCCTGGCAGTGACCACCCTCAGTGTCTACACTTCATACTAACCATCTCTCATGCTTGTAAATTGTATAAAGCAATCTGTCATTCACAACTCCATGTAAAGCGCTTGATTATATCCACATATTAAAGGGCGCTATATTAATCATAAATCATAATCATAATCATATACTAATGTTTACAAATAAAAATATGGCGCGCCTTAACATGGTGCTACGCATGCGCAGACATTTGACCGCGGTGTTCTGTCACTATGATCAGCGGATTGTAGTTACCAATTCTCCATCGAAAGTAAACACCACAGGAAGCCCGGCGGAATGTTTTTAAAAAGACCAGGCTGTGGTCGACACACAAAGCACACACAAGAAATGTTTACTCATTTGCTTCTAGACCGAGCTAAGTCGAAATGATAAGAACTAAACTGCTCTGTAATTCAATGAATATTAACGATCTTCTTTCATTCGGAGTCTCCCGAAAGAACAAATTTCAGCGTGCAGCTCGTACACCACAGAGTTCGCATGTACTTATGAAAATTGCTGTAATGCAATGTTCTCGCCCCATGTAAGGGAATCTGGACTTATGGTGGATTCCGGATTCCAAGCGCTCGATTTCGGATTCCGAGACTCTGGATTACGGATTCCAAGGGGCTGGATTCCGGATTCCAAAAATTTTGTATAGCGGATTCCGGATTCCATAACGTTAATTTTCAGATACTTTCTCTGAAAATTATATTTGATATACTTGCCAGTATAAGTAGAATCGTCTATCAATTAAATCAGCATCTGATGACAGATATTCTTGGTGGAGACATTACACAGGGGGGGGAGGGGCTACATCGGTTCAGTCTAGGTCGAGGCGATAGCATTTGAGTGTATACTTTGAATTTCAAAGTAGCAGATTCCGGATTCCAAAAGGGTGGATTCCGTATTCCATTATAAACTGGATTCCGGATTCCAAGGCCTGGATTCCGGATTCCATTATAAACTGGATTCCGGATTCCAAGGCCTGGATTCCGGATTCCAGAGTACTACATTCCGGATTCCAAAGCCTAAAATTTCGTGGATTCCGGAGTGTTTCCGCTGATTTTAAGCACCGAAAAGTGAGTTGAAAAAACGAAGTGGAGCCGTGTTTTTTTAAGGCCAACTTCAGTTGGTGTTCAGTGGATAGAGGATGAAGAACTCTTTCAAGGGCTTGAAAATTTGTAATTCTTGGAGAACTTCAAAGCATTAGTTCCAAAATTTTAAGCTAATTCAGATAACATTTTCAAACCTCCTTCACTGATGCTAGTACCAGTGGCGGATCTAGGGGTGGGTTTTGGGGGTTGCAACCCCCCCTATTAGAGCCATCGTGATTTTTTTTTTCATGACAACACCAACAGCATCGCGAGTTTTATTAGAGCAGGGGTGCCGAACACATTTTGCTCGCTTATTTTCCCTCTATACGCCGTGTGTGGCACCTGAAACAACCATGCCTCGCCTGCAGCAAATAATCGTCTCCCTAACCCTTTGGTCTGCTATATCTCTCAACCACCTCAATCAATGCTACAAACCCCCCCCCCGGCCCCCTTTGAAAAAATCCTGGAGCCGCCCCTGTAGTACATCTGATTTTCTTTGTTTGTGCTCATCAATCCGAGTATTAAAGAGTTTGAGAAAGATATTGGTCATGATAATTTGTTACACAACTACTGTAGAATCACATAGTTTATCAATAGCTTATCACTATGTATGTGCGTTCGACTGAAAACCTGTCGAATGAGCCAGCAAAATAAAGACTACCGTACGATTGAGTTATTCCAAGACCCTGTTGATTGGATTAACTAAATTTTTGCGGTTTTAATGAGCAAATGGACCCGCGGAAATGCATCACAATTTAACTAGTTATTATTTCTTAATTAATCCTATATGATTAATATAAAGTTTATTTATAATAGAACGGGAAATTGCCTTTTTCCATGCTTTTTTATTTATCATCTAGTAACTTAACTGTATTTGCGCGGAAATATTTATCCGCATAGTTTGTGGCCATCGAATGAAAGTTTTCACTTTCAAAATGTTCATACATGAAAATAATAAGGAAATGAGTATTTTCAGCCATACTTGCTTTGGTCTATTGTGCACGGTCAGTATCACGTGATGGTACGGTTCAACATCAAACGCAAAACAATAGCTTTGTTCTATGGAGTTTCCAATTTATTCTGCTCCATTAACTATGGTCCGAAGTAAGCCATGGTTTTTTAGGGTGTCATGCACATGGCCTACTTCCCGAGTCGTTTCCAGTACGCCTCATGAAAGGGAATTAACGCCTGCTTAATTCTATATTTTGCGAATAGTTGTAGTATAGGCCGAGCGATATGCAAACATATCAAAACATTTTCGGGTAACTAGATCTATTTCAGAACCATGCAAGTAACGAAAAAAGTTGAAATTCAAGGAGTTTTCAAGGAGTTTAAGGTGTAGCGCGAACCATGTGTATAAATAAGCTAGCCGTGCCAATAGTGCTGCCAGTACATATGCGTGAAATAACAAGTTAAAACTTGCGACAAATTAGATTTAATTTGTTTATTTATAGACTACTTCACGTCATATTGATATACAAGTAAAGAGTAATTGCTATCCATTAGCACTACGATCAGTCACTACATTCTTCAAACTCCCTTCTTTAAATTCAAATCACAATCTGAAAACATATGGTGGACGATCCTTCTCTTTTGCTGCACCTGAACTCTGGAACTCTCTACCTCTACCTTTAAGATCCTGTCAAACTGTCCTTGAATTCAAGTCTCAACTTAAAACTCACCTGTTTAAAAAATATCTTGATTTCTAGTTATCTTTAGTTATTTCGTGATTATTATTGTTATATTATAGCACATAGAGCATTTATTTGGATATGCGCTATATAAATGCACTGTATATTATTATTACTATTATTATTACATTTTAACCAGCTATGGGTTATAGAGCCTCATGCTCCCTCGAGTTCACAACCTCTAAACGCAGATATGATGAACCAAAACCAAAACCAAAACCAAAACCAAAACCAAAACCAAAACCAAAACCAAAACCAAAACCAAAACCAAAACCAAAACCAAAACCAAAACCAAAACCAAAACCAAAACCAAAACCAAAACCAAAACCAAAAAAAGAAAACGTACTGTCGCTGCTATAGAGTTTTCAAGTCGCAGGAACATGCTTCTTCGTTCCCAAAGCGCACTCTCCGAGGAAGAGGAGAGTGGACCCTGGAAACGAGGTTGAAAGGCTGAATAGCACACTAAATAATTTTAAAGGACTTTGGTTGCTTCGAGCATACCTCCTAAAACCCAACTCAGTTCAAAACCATGCAAATCTTTTGTATGTTTGGCGGGTTCATTAAGACCTTATGTCAATTCAAAGATCAAACAGTTGGCCGGTTTTAAATGGTTCAGACTAGTTGAAGTTGTCTTTATTGATATAGAGGCTTTGCACCATCACGTGATGGCAGCCATGACATGACAGAAACAATTGAATCTGGTCCAAACTGATTTACACAAATATATGACTCTATTTTTGTGCCTCCTGTATAGTAAAGAAAACGATCCAACACATCGACCAATGGGACGAAAACATTTTGGGAACAGTTTGATTCACATCCATGATTGATTTTCACAGGGAGAAAAATGACGAACTAATGACCTCTCAAGTCTTGAACGGTCATATGTCAAGTCATTTTTCTATGTTTCTAACAATTCTATATCTTCATAAAAAATAGCTATAATTATTTTGGAAAAACCCTTTGAAACTTTTGGTGGCTGCAGGCAAGGGCCAATATTTAGCCCAACAAACTACTAAGTGAATGAAATGAAAGGGAATCCAAAGCCAAGGTACTGAAAGAGGGCTTATATTGGACTATTTTAGACAGTTTTCTCAAGAAAATGTCAAGAAAAAGTGGCTCCCATTTATTTTCCATCGAACTATAGGCGTGGAAAAAAAATACAGTGATCGAGAAGCAACACATTGCGCGCGCCGGGCACAAATGACCTCCGCACGGGAAAACGTCACCAAAATAAAGAAATCCTATTAATTTTATCATTCGACGTCCAACTAAGCTGAAAATTTCATAGAATATTTGAGAAGTGATAGTTTATAACAAAATTCATTTTTAAGAGGTTATGACGTGTCTATGACGTCATATTCGGCATCTCCTTGTATGGTAATTTCTTATCGTTGATTGCTGTCTTTCTCATTTGACTTGATCAGATGGAGAGTGTTGTGCAAAACATTTCAACGTTTATGGGAACTCGTTACGACGTTTCTTACTAAACATATTAAAGATTAAAGGATTTTGTGACGTCATCCAATTTGACGCCATCTTACATGATAATACGCCATCTCTTGAATAGTCAATGCTCTCTCGAGACATTTCTGCGATTCTTCGTACTTGCCCAGATCAATTAGGTTCAATCCTAGATTACTCAATATACTAGCAAGTGTTGGATGATTTTTATCATACGTCATCTCTTGAATAGTCAATGCTCTCTCGAGACATTTCTTCGCTTCTTCAAGCTTGCTCAGATCGCGGAGCTTCAATCCTAGATTACTCAATGTAGTAGCAAGTGTTGGATGATTTTGATCATACGCCATCTCTTGAATAGTCAATGCCCTCTCGAGACATTTCTGCGCTTCTTTAAACTTGCAAAGATGACGGTGGTTCAATCCTAGATTACTCGATGTAGTAGAGAGTGTTGGATGACTTTTCTCATACGCCATCTCTTGAATAGTCAATGCTCTCTCGAGACATTTCTGCGCTTCCTCATTCTTGCCCAGATCACGGAGGTTCGATCCTAGATTACTCAATGTAATAGCAAGTGTTGGATGATTTTGATCATACGCCATCTCCTGAATAGTCAATGCTCTCTCGAAACCTTTCTGCGCTTCCTCATTCTTGCCCAGATCACGGAGCTTCAATCCTAGATTACTCGATGTAGTAGAGATGGTTGGATGATTTTTATCATACGCCATCTCTTGAATAGTCAATGCTCTCTATTGACATTTCTGCGCTTCTTCATACTTGCCCACATTAAAGAGAATCGATCCTAGATTACTCAATGTAGTAGCATGTGTTGGATGGTTTTGATCATACGCCATCTCTTGAATAATCAATGCTCTATCGAGATATTTCTGCGATTCTTCGTACTTGCCCAGATCAATTAGGTTCAATCCTAGATTATTCAATGTAGTAGCAAGTGTTGGATGATTTTTATCATACGCCATCTCTTGAATAGTCAATGCTCTTTCGAAACATTTCTGCGCTTCTTCATACTTGCCCAGATGACTGAGATTCAATCATAGATTACTCAATGTAATAGCAAGTGTTGTATGATTTTTATCATACGCCATCTCCTCAATAGTCAATGCTCTCTCGAGACATTTCTGTGCTTCTTCATGCTTGCCTAGATCAGGGAGGTTCGATCCTATATTAATCAATGTAGTAGCAAGTATTGGTTGATTTTGATCATACCCCATCTCTTGAATAGTCAATGCTCTCTCGAGACATTTCTGCGCTTCTTCGTACTTGCCCAGATTAAAGAGAATCGATCCTAGATTACCCAATGTAGTAGCATGTGTTGGATGAATTTGATCATACGCCATGTCTTGAATAGTCAATGCTCTCTATAGACATTTCTGCGCTTCCTCATTCTTGCCCAGATCACGGAGGTTCGATCCTAGATTACTCAATGTAATAGCAAGTGTTGGATGATTTTGATCATACGCCATCTCCTGAATAGTCAATGCTCTCTCGAAACCTTTCTGCGCTTCCTCATTCTTGCCCAGATCACGGAGCTTCAATCCTAGATTACTCGATGTAGTAGAGATGGTTGGATGATTTTTATCATACGCCATCTCTTGAATAGTCAATGCTCTCTCGAGACATTTCTGCGCTTCCTCATTCTTGCCCAGATCACGGAGGTTCGATCCTAGATTACTCAATGTAATAGCAAGTGTTGGATGATTTTGATCATACGCCATCTCCTGAATAGTCAATGCTCTCTCGAAACCTTTCTGCGCTTCCTCATTCTTGCCCAGATCACGGAGCTTCAATCCTAGATTACTCGATGTAGTAGAGAGGGTTGGATGATTTTTATCATACGCCATCTCTTGAATAGTCAATGCTCTCTCGAGACATTTGTGCGCTTCTTCATGCTTGTCCAGATCGCGGAGGTTCGATCCTAGATTATTCAATGTAGTAGTAAGTGTTAGATGATTTTGAACATAATCCATCTCTTGAATAGTCAATGCTCTCTCGAGACATTTCTGCGCTTCTTCATACTTGCCCAGATCACGGAGGTTAGATCCTAGATTACTCAATGTAATAGCAAGTGTTGGATGATTTTGATCATACGCCATCTCTTGAATAGTCAATGCTCTCTATAGACATTTCTGCGCTTCTTCATACTTGCCCAGATCTCGGTGGATCGATCCTAGATTACTCAATGTAATAGCAAGTGTTGGATGATTTTCATCATACGCCATCTCTTGAATAGTCAATGCTCTCTATTGACATTTCTGCGCTTCTTCATACTTGCCCAGATTAAAGAGAATCGATCCTAGATTACTCAATGTAGTAGCATGTGTTGGATGATTTTGATCATACGCCATCTCTTGAACAGTCAATGATCTCAAAAGACATTTCTGCGCTTCTTCATACTGGCTCAGAAAACAGAGGTTCAATCCTAGATTACTCAATGTAATAACAAGTGTTGGATGATTTTAAACATACGTCATCTCTTGAATAGTCAAAGCTCTCTCGAGTATTTCTGCGATTCTTCATACTTGCCCAGATGACGGAGAATCGATCCTAGATTACTCAATGTAGTAGCAAGTGTTGGATGATTTTGATCATACGCCATCTCTTGAATAATCAATGCTTTCAAAAGACATTTCTGCGCTTTTTCATACTTGCTCAGAAAACAGAGGTTCAATCCTAGATTACTCAATGTAGTAGCAAGTGTTGGATGATTTTGATCATACGCCATCTCTTTAATAGTCAAAGGTCTCTCGAGATATTTCTGCGATTCTTCGTACTTACCCAGATGACGGAGAATCGTTACTAGATTACTCAGTGTAGCAGCAAGTTTTGGAAGATTTTGATCATACGCCATCTCTTGAATAGTCAATGCTCTCTCGAGACATTTCTGCGCTTCTTCATACTTGCCCAGATCAGGAAAGCTCAATCCTAGATTATTCAATGTAGTAGCAAGTGTTGGATAATTTTGATCATACGCCATCTCTTGAATAGTTAATGCTCTCTCGAGACATTTCTGCGCCTCTTCATGCTTGCACAGATGACGGAGGTTCGATCCTAGATTACTCAATGTAATAGCAAGTGTTGGATGATTTTGATCATACGCCATCTCCTGAATAGTCAATGCTCTCTCGAAACCTTTCTGCGCTTCCTCATTCTTGCCCAGATCACGGAGCTTCAATCCTAGATTACTCGATGTAGTAGAGAGGGTTGGATGATTTTTATCATACGCCATCTCTTGAATAGTCAATGCTCTCTCGAGACATTTCTGCGCTTCCTCATTCTTGCCCAGATCACGGAGGTTCGATCCTAGATTACTCAATGTAATAGCAAGTGTTGGATGATTTTGATCATACGCCATCTCGTGAATAGTCAATGCTCTCTCGAAACATTTCTGCGCTTCCTCATTCTTGCCCAGATCACGGAGCTTCAATCCTAGATTACTCGATGTAGTAGAGAGGGTTGGATGATTTTGATCATACGCCATCTCTTGAATAGTCATTGCTCTCTATTGACATTTCTGCGCTTCTTCATACTTGCCCAGATCTCGGTGGATCGATTCTAGATTACTCAATGTAATAGCAAGTGTTGGATGATTTTGATCATACGCCATCTCTTGAATAGTCAATGCTCTCTATTGACATTTCTGCGCTTCTTCATACTTGCCCAGATTAAAGAGAATCGATCCTAGATTACTCAATGTAGTAGCATGTGTTGGATGATTTTGATCATACGCCATCTCTTGAACAGTCAATGATCTCAAAAGACATTTATGAGATTCTTCATACTTGCCCAGATCACGGAGGTTCAATCCTAGATTACTCAATGTAATAACAAGTGTTGGATGATTTTAAACATACGCCATCTCTTGAATAGTCAAAGCTCTCTCGAGTATTTCTGCGATTCTTCATACTTGCCCAGATGACGGAGAATCGATCCTAGATTACTCAATGTAGTAGCAAGTGTTGGATGATTTTGATCATACGCCATCTCTTGAATAATCAATGCTTTCAAAAGACATTTCTGCGCTTTTTCATACTTGCTCAGAAAACAGAGGTTCAATCCTAGATTACTCAATGTAGTACCAAATGTTGGATGATTTTGATCATACGCCATCTCTTTAATAGTCAAAGCTCTCTCGAGATATTTCTGCGATTCTTCGTACTTACCCAGATGACGGAGAATCGTTCCTAGATTACTCAGTGTAGCAGCAAGTTTTGGAAGATTTTGATCATACGCCATCTCTTGAATAGTCAATGCTCTCTCGAGACATTTCTGTGCTTCTTCATACTTGCCCAGATCAGGAAACCTCAATCCTAGATTATTCAATGTAGTAGCAAGTGTTGGATAATGTTGATCATACGCCATCTCTTGAAAAGTCAATGCTCTCTCGAGACATTTCTGCGCCTCTTCATGCTTGCACAGATGACGGAGGTTCGATCCTAGATTACTCAATGTAATAGCAAGTGTTGGATGATTTTGATCATACGCCATCTCCTGAATAGTCAATGCTCTCTCGAAACCTTTCTGCGCTTCCTCATTCTTGCCCAGATCACGGAGCTTCAATCCTAGATTACTCGATGTAGTAGAGAGGGTTGGATGATTTTTATCATACGCCATCTCTTGAATAGTCAATGCTCTCTCGAGACATTTGTGCGCTTCTTCATGCTTGTCCAGATCGCGGAGGTTCGATCCTAGATTATTCAATGTAGTAGTAAGTGTTAGATGATTTTGAACATAATCCATCTCTTGAAAAGTCAATGCTCTCTCGAGACATTTCTGCGCCTCTTCATGCTTGCACAGATGACGGAGGTTCGATCCTAGATTACTCAATGTAATAGCAAGTGTTGGATGATTTTGATCATACGCCATCTCCTGAATAGTCAATGCTCTCTCGAAACCTTTCTGCGCTTCCTCATTCTTGCCCAGATCACGGAGCTTCAATCCTAGATTACTCGATGTAGTAGAGAGGGTTGGATGATTTTGATCATACGCCATCTCTTGAATAGTCAATGCTCTCTCGAGACATTTGTGCGCTTCTTCATGCTTGTCCAGATCGCGGAGGTTCGATCCTAGATTATTCAATGTAGTAGTAAGTGTTAGATGATTTTGAACATAATCCATCTCTTGAATAGTCAATGCTCTCTCGAGACATTTCTGCGCTTCTTCATCCTTGCCCAGATTAAAGAGAATCGATCCTAGATTACTCAATGTACTAGCATGTCTTGGATGATTTTGATCATACGCCATCTCTTGAATAGTCAATGATCTCAAAAGACATTTCTGCGCTTCTTCATACTTGCCCAGATCACGGAGGATCGATCCTAGATTACTCAATGTAATAGCAAGTGTTGGATGATTTTGATCATACGCCATCTCTTGAATAGTCAATGCTCTCTATTGACATTTCTGCGCTTCTTCATACTTGCCCAGATCACGGAGGTCCGATCCTAGATTACTCAATGTAATAGCAAGTGTTGGATGATTTTAAACATACGCCATCTCTTGAATAGTCAAAGCTCTCTCGAGTATTTCTACGATTCTTCATACTTGCCCAGATGACGGAGAATCGATCCTAGATTACTCAATGTAGTAGCAAGTGTTGGATGATTTTGATCATACGCCATCTCTTGAATAATCAATGCTCTCAAAAGACATTTCTGCGCTTTTTCATACTTGCCCAGAAAACAGAGGTTCAATCCTAGATTACTCAATGTAGTAGCAAGTGTTGGATGATTTTGATCATACGCCATCTCTTTAATAGTCAAAGCTCTCTCGAGATATTTCTGCGATTCTTCGTACTTACCCAGATGACGGAGAATCGTTCCTAGATTACTCAGTGTAGCAGCAAGTTTTGGAAGATTTTGATCATACGCCATCTCTTGAATAGTCAATGCTCTCTCGAGACATTTCTGTGCTTCTTCATACTTGCCCAGATCAGGAAACCTCAATCCTAGATTATTCAATGTAGTAGCAAGTGTTGGATAATGTTGATCATACGCCATCTCTTGAAAAGTCAATGCTCTCTCGAGACATTTCTGCGCCTCTTCATGCTTGCACAGATGACGGAGGTTCGATCCTAGATTACTCAATGTAATAGCAAGTGTTGGATGATTTTGATCATACGCCATCTCCTGAATAGTCAATGCTCTCTCGAAACCTTTCTGCGCTTCCTCATTCTTGCCCAGATCACGGAGCTTCAATCCTAGATTACTCGATGTAGTAGAGAGGGTTGGATGATTTTTATCATACGCCATCTCTTGAATAGTCAATGCTCTCTCGAGACATTTGTGCGCTTCTTCATGCTTGTCCAGATCGCGGAGGTTCGATCCTAGATTATTCAATGTAGTAGTAAGTGTTAGATGATTTTGATCATAATCCATCTCTTGAATAGTCAATGCTCTCTCGAGACATTTCTGCGCTTCTTCATCCTTGCCCAGATTAAAGAGAATCGATCCTAGATTACTCAATGTACTAGCATGTGTTGGATGATTTTGATCATACGCCATCTCTTGAATAGTCAATGATCTCAAAAGACATTTCTGCGCTACTTCATACTTGCCCAGATCTCGGTTGATCGATCCTAGATTACTCAATGTAATAGCAAGTGTTGGATGATTTTGATCATACGCCATCTCTTGAATAGTCAATGCTCTCTCCAGACATTTCTGCGCTTCTTCATTCTTGCCCAGATCTCGGTGGATCGATCCTAGATTACTCAATGTAATAGCAAGTGTTGGATGATTTTGATCATACGCCATCTCTTGAATAGTCAATGCTCTCTATTGACATTTCTGCGCTTCTTCATACTTGCCCAGATCACGGAGGTCCGATCCTAGATTACTCAATGTAATAGCAAGTGTTGGATGATTTTAAACATACGCCATCTCTTGAATAGTCAAAGCTCTCTCGAGTATTTCTGCGATTCTTCATACTTGCCCAGATGACGGAGAATCGATCCTAGATTACTCAATGTAGTAGCAAGTGTTGGATGATTTTGATCATACGCCATCTCTTGAATAGTCAATGCTCTCAAAAGACATTTCTGCGCTTTTTCATACTTGCCCAGAAAACAGAGGTTCAATCCTAGATTACTCAATGTAGTAGCAAGTGTTGGATGATTTTGATCATACTCCATCTCTTTAATAGTCAATGCTCTCTCGAGACATTTCTGCGCTTCTTCATACTTGCCCAGATCAGGAAAGCTCAATCCTAGATTATTCAATGTAGTAGCAAGTGTTTGATAATTTTGATCATACGCCATCTCTTGAATAGTCAATGCTCTCTCGAGACATTTCTGCGCCTCTTCATGCTTGCACAGATGACGGAGGTTCGATCCTAGATTACTCAATGTAATAGCAAGTGTTGGATGATTTTGATCATACGCCATCTCCTGAATAGTCAATGCTCTCTCGAAACCTTTCTGCGCTTCCTCATTTTTGCCCAGATCACGGAGCTTCAATCCTAGATTACTCGATGTAGTAGAGAGGGTTGGATGATTTTGATCATACGCCATCTCTTGAATAGTGAATGCTCTCTCGAGACATTTGTGCGCTTCTTCATGCTTGTCCAGATCGCGGAGGTTCGATCCTAGATTATTCAATGTAGTAGTAAGTGTTGGATGATTTTGAACATAATCCATCTCTTGAATAGTCAATGCTCTCTCGAGACATTTCTGCGCTTCTTCATATTTGCCCAGATTAAAGAGAATCGATCCTAGATTACTCAATGTAGTAGCATGTCTTGGATGATTTTGATCATACGCCATCTCTTGAATAGTCAATGATCTCAAAAGACATTTCTGCGCTTCTTCATACTTGCCCAGATCTCGGTGGATCGATCCTAGATTACTCAATGTAATAGCAAGTGTTGGATGATTTTGATCATACGCCATCTCTTGAATAGTCAATGCTCTCTATTGACATTTCTGCGCTTCTTCATACTTGCCCAGATCTCGGTGGATCGATCCTAGATTACTCAATGTATTAGCAAGTGTTGGATGATTTTCATCATACGCCATCTCTTGAATAGTCAATGCTCTCTATTGACATTTCTGCGCTTCTTCATACTTGCCCAGATTAAAGAGAATCGATCCTAGATTACTCAATGTAGTAGCAAGTGTTGGATGATTTTGATCATACGCCATCTCTTGAATAGTCAATGCTCTCTATTGACATTTCTGCGCTTCTTCATACTTGCCCAGATCTCGGTGGATCGATCCTAGATTACTCAATGTAATAGCAAGTGTTGGATGATTTTGATCATACGCCATCTCTTGAATAGTCAATGCTCTCTATTGACATTTCTGCGCTTCTTCATACTTGCCCAGATCACGGAGGTTCGATCCTAGATTACTCAATGTAATAGCAAGTGTTGGATGATTTTGATCATACGCCATCTCTTGAATAGTCAAAGCTCTCTCGAGTATTTCTGCGATTCTTCATACTTGCCCAGATGACGGAGAATCGATCCTAGATTACTCAATGTAGTAGCAAGTGTTGGATGATTTTGATCATACGCCATCTCTTGAATAATCAATGCTCTCAAAAGACATTTCTGCGCTTTTTCATACTTGCCCAGAAAACAGAGGTTCAATCCTAGATTACTCAATGTAGTAGCAAGTGTTGGATGATTTTGATCATACGCCATCTCTTTAATAGTCAATGCTCTCTCGAGACATTTCTGCGCTTCTTCATACTTGCCCAGATCAGGAAAGCTCAATCCTAGATTATTCAATGTAGTAGCAAGTGTTGGATAATTTTGATCATACGCCATCTCTTGAATAGTCAATGCTCTCTCGAGACATTTCTGCGCCTCTTCATGCTTGCACAGATGACGGAGGTTCGATCCTAGATTACTCAATGTAATAGCAAGTGTTGGATGATTTTGATCATACGCCATCTCCTGAATAGTCAATGCTCTCTCGAAACCTTTCTGCGCTTCCTCATTTTTGCCCAGATCACGGAGCTTCAATCCTAGATTACTCGATGTAGTAGAGAGGGTTGGATGATTTTGATCATACGCCATCTCTTGAATAGTGAATGCTCTCTCGAGACATTTGTGCGCTTCTTCATGCTTGTCCAGATCGCGGAGGTTCGATCCTAGATTATTCAATGTAGTAGTAAGTGTTAGATGATTTTGAACATAATCCATCTCTTGAATAGTCAATGCTCTCTCGAGACATTTCTGCGCTTCTTCATCCTTGCCCAGATTAAAGAGAATCGATCCTAGATTACTCAATGTACTAGCATGTCTTGGATGATTTTGATCATACGCCATCTCTTGAATAGTCAATGATCTCAAAAGACATTTCTGCGCTTCTTCATACTTGCCCAGATCTCGGTTGATCGATCCTAGATTACTCAATGTAATAGCAAGTGTTGGATGATTTTGATCATACGCCATCTCTTGAATAGTCAATGCTCTCTATTGACATTTCTGCGCTTCTTCATACTTGCCCAGATCTCGGTGGATCGATCCTAGATTACTCAATGTAATAGCAAGTGTTGGATGATTTTGATCATACGCCATCTCTTGAATAGTCAATGCTCTCTATTGACATTTCTGCGCTTCTTCATACTTGCCCAGATCACGGAGGTCCGATCCTAGATTACTCAATGTAATAGCAAGTGTTGGATGATTTTAAACATACGCCATCTCTTGAATAGTCAAAGCTCTCTCGAGTATTTCTGCGATTCTTCATACTTGCCCAGATGACGGAGAATCGATCCTAGATTACTCAATGTAGTAGCAAGTGTTGGATGATTTTGATCATACGCCATCTCTTGAATAATCAATGCTCTCAAAAGACATTTCTGCGCTTCTTCATACTTGCCCAGATCTCGGTGGATCGATCCTAGATTACTCAATGTAATAGCAAGTGTTGGATGATTTTGATCATACGCCATCTCTTGAATAGTCAATGCTCTCTATTGACATTTCTGCGCTTCTTCATACTTGCTCAGATCTCGGTGGCTCGATCCTAGATTACTCAATGTAGTAGCAAGTGTTGGATGATTTTGATCATACGCCATCTCTTGAATAATCAATGCTCTCTCGAGACATTTCTGCGCTTCTTCATACTTGCCCAGATCAGGAAAGCTCAATCCTAGATTATTCAATGTAGTAGCAAGTGTTGGATAATGTTGATCATACGACATCTCTTGAATAGTCAATGCTCTCTCGAGACATTTCTGCGCCTCTTCATACTTTCACATATCAAGGAGAATCGATCCTAGATTACTCAATGTAGTAGCAAGTGTTGGATGATTTTGATCATACGCCATCTCTTGAATAATCAATGCTCTCAAAAGACATTTCTGCGCTTCTTCATACTAGCCAAGATGACGGAGGTTCAATCCTAGATTAATTAATGTAGTAGCAAGTGTTGCATGATTTTGATTATACGCCATCTCTTTAATAGTCAAAGCTCTCTCGAGATATTTCTGCGATTCTTCGTACTTGCCCAGATCAATTAGGTTCAATCCTAGATTACTCAATGTAGTAGCAAGTGTTGGATGATTTTTATCATACGCCATCTCTTGAATAGTCAATGCTCTTTCGAAACATTTCTGCGCTTCTTCATACTTGCCCAGATGACTGAGATTCAATCATAGATTACTCAATGTAATAGCAAGTGTTGTATGATTTTTATCATACGCCATCTCCTCAATAGTCAATGCTCTCTCGAGACATTTCTGTGCTTCTTCATGCTTGCTTAGATCGCGGAGGTTCGATACTATATTAATCAATGTAGTAGCAAGTGTTGGTTGATTTTCATCATACCCCATCTCTTGAATAGTCAATGCTTTCTCGAGACATTTTTGCGCTTCTTCATACTTGCCCAGATTAAAGAGAATCGATCCTAGATTACTCAATGTAGTAGCGAGTGTTGGATTATTTTGATCATACGCCATGTCTTGAATAGTCAATGATCTCAAAACACATTTATGAGATTCTTCATACTTGCTCAGATCACGGAGGTCCGATCCTAGATTACTCAATGTAATAGCAAGTGTTGGATGATTTTGATCATACGCCATCTCTTGAATAGTCAATGCTCTCTATTGACATTTCTGCGCTTCTTCATACTTGCCCAGATCACGGAGGTCCGATCCTAGATTACGCAATGTAATAGCAAGTGTTGGATGATTTTAAACATACGCCATCTCTTGAATAGTCAAATTTCTCTCGAGTATTTCTGCGATTCTTCATACTTGCCCAGATGACGGAGAATCGATCCTAGATTACTCAATGTAGTAGCAAGTGTTGGATGATTTTGATCATACGCCATCTCTTGAATAATCAATGCTCTCAAAAGACATTTCTGCGCTTTTTCATACTTGCCCAGAAAACAGAGGTTCAATCCTAGATTACTCAATGTAGTAGCAAGTGTTGGATGATTTTGATCATACGCCATCTCTTGACTATTCAATGCTCTCTCGAGACATTTCTGAGCTTCTTCATACTTGCCCAGATTAAAAAGAATCGATCCTAGATTACTCAATGTAGTAGCATGTGTTGGATGATTTTGATCATACGCCATCTCTTGAATAGTCAATGATCTCAAAACACATTTATGAGATTCTTCATACTTGCGCAGATCTCGGTGGCTCGATCCTAGATTACTCAATATAGTAGCAAGTGTTGGATGATTTTAAACATACGCCATCTCTTGAATAGTCAAAGCTCTCTCGAGACATTTCTGCGCTTCTTCATACTTGCCCAGATTAAAAAGAATCGATCCTAGATTACTCAATGTAGTAGCATGTGTTGGATGATTTTGATCATACGCCATCTCTTGAATAGTCAATGCTCTCTAGTGACATTTCTGCGCTTCTTCATACTTGCCCAGATCACGGAGGTCCGATCCTAGATTACTCAATGTAATAGCAAGTGCTGGATGATTTTGATCATACGCCATCTCTTGAATAGTCAATGCTCTCTATTGACATTTCTGCGCTTCTTCATACTTGCCCAGATCCCGGAGGTCCGATCCTAGATTACTCAATGTAATGGCAAGTGTTGGATGCTTTTAAACATACGCCATCTCTTGAATAGTCAAAGCTCTCTCGAGTATTTCTGCGATTCTTCATACTTGCCCAGATGACGGAGAATCGATCCTAGATTACTCAATGTAGTAGCAAGTGTTGGATGATTTTGATCATACGCCATCTCTTGAATAATCAATGCTCTCAAAAGACATTTCTGCGCTTTTTCATACTTGCCCAGAACACAGAGGTTCAATCCTAGATTACTCAATGTAGTAGCAAGTGTTGGATGATTTTGATCATACGCCATCTCTTTAATAGTCAAAGGTCTCTCGAGATATTTCTGCGATTCTTCGTACTTGCCCAGATGACGGAGAATCGATCCTAGATTACTCAGTGTAGCAGCAAGTTTTGGATGATTTTGATCATTCGACATCTCTTGAATAGTCAATGCTCTCTCGAGACACTTCTGCGCTTCTTCATACTTGCCCAGATCAGGAAAGCTCAATCCTAGATTATTCAATGTAGTAGGAAGTGTTGGATAATTTTGATCATACGCCATCTCTTGAATAGTCAATGCTCTCTCGAGACATTTCTGCGCCTCTTCATACTTTCACATATCAAGGAGAATCGATCCTAGATTACTCAATGTAGTAGCAAGTGTTGGAGGATTTTGATCATACGCCATCTCTTGAATAATCAATGCTCTCAAAAGACATTTCTGCGCTTCTTCATACTAGCCCAGATGACGGAGGTTCAATCCTAGAATAATTAATGTGGTAGCAAGTGTTGGATGATTTTGATCATACGCCATCTCTTTAATAGTCAAAGCTCTCTCGAGATATTTCTGCGATTCTTCGTACTTGCCCAGATCAATTAGGTTCAATCCTAGATTACTCAATGTAGTAGCAAGTGTTGGATGATTTTTATCATACGCCATCTCTTGAATAGTCAATGCTCTTTCGAAACATTTCTGCGCTTCTTCATACTTGCCCAGATGACTGAGATTCAATCATACATTATTCAATGTAGTAGCAAGTGTTGGATAATTTTGATCATACGCCATCTCTTGAATAGTCAATGCTCTCTCGAGACATTTTACCGCCTCTTCATACTTTCACATATCAAGGAGAATCGATCCTAGATTACTCAATGTAGTAGCAAGTGTTGGAGGATTTTGATCATACGCCATCTCTTGAATAATCAATGCTCTCAAAAGACATTTCTGCGCTTCTTCATACTTGCCCAGATGACGGAGGTTCAATCCTAGATTAATTAATGTAGTAGCAAGTGTTGCATGATTTTGATCATACGCCATCTCTTTAATAGTCAAAGCTCTCTCGAGATATTTCTGCGATTCTTCGTACTTGCCCAGATCAATTAGGTTCAATCCTAGATTACTCAATGTAGTAGCAAGTGTTGGATGATTTTTATCATACGCCATCTCTTGAATAGTCAATGCTCTTTCGAAACATTTCTGCGCTTCTTCATACTTGCCCAGATGACTGAGATTCAATCATAGATTACTCAATGTAGTAGCATGTGTTGGATGATTTTGATCATACGCCATGTCTTGAATAGTCAATGATATCAAAAGACATTTATGAGATTCTTCATACTTGCTCAGATCTCGGTGGCTCGATCCTAGATTACTCAATGTAGTAGCAAGTGTTGGATGATTTTAAACATACGCCATCTCTTGAATAGTCAAAGCTCTCTCGAGATATTTCTGCGATTCTTCATACTTGCGCAGATGACGGAAAATCTATCCTAGATTACTCAATGTAGTAGCGAGTGTTGGATGATTTTGATCATACGCCATCTCTTTAATAGTCAATGCTCTCTCGAGACTTTTCTGTGATTCATCGTACTTGCCCAGATCAATTAGGTTCAATCCTAGAATACTCAATGTAGTAGCAAGTGTTGGATGATTTTGATCATACGTCATCTCTTGAATATTCAATGCTCTCAAAAGACATTTCTGCGCTTCTTCATACTTGCCCAGATCTCTGTGGCTCGTTCCTGGATTACTCAATGTAGTAGCAAGTGTTGGATAATGTTGATCATACGACATCTCTTGAATAGTCAATGCTCTCTCGAGACATTTCTGCGCCTCTTCATACTTTCACATATCAAGGAGAATCGATCCTAGATTACTCAATGTAGTAGCAAGTGTTGGAGGATTTTGATCATACGCCATCTCTTGAATAATCAATGCTCTCAAAAGACATTTCTGCGCTTCTTCATACTAGCCCAGATGACGGAGGTTCAATCCTAGATTAATTAATGTAGTAGCAAGTGTTGCATGATTTTGATCATACGCCATCTCTTTAATAGTCAAAGCTCTCTCGAGATATTTCTGCGATTCTTCATACTTGCCCAGATCAATTAGGTTCAATCCTAGATTACTCAATGTAGTAGCAAGTGTTGGATGATTTTTATCATACGCCATCTCTTGAATAGTCAATGCTCTTTCGAAACATTTCTGCGCTTCTTCATACTTGCCCAGATGACTGAGATTCAATCATAGATTATTCAATGTAGTAGCAAGTGTTGGATAATTTTGATCATACGCCATCTCTTGAATAGTCAATGCTCTCTCGAGACATTTCTGCGCCTCTTCATACTTTCACATATCAAGGAGAATCGATCCTAGATTACTCAATGTAGTAGCAAGTGTTGGAGGATTTTGATCATACGCCATCTCTTGAATAATCAATGCTCTCAAAAGACATTTCTGCGCTTCTTCATACTAGCCCAGATGACGGAGGTTCAATCCTAGATTAATTAATGTAGTAGCAAGTGTTGGATGATTTTGATCATACGCCATCTCTTTAATAGTCAAAGCTCTCTCGAGATATTTCTGCGATTCTTCATACTTGCCCAGATCAATTAGGTTCAATCCTAGATTACTCAATGTAGTAGCAAGTGTTGGATTATTTTGATCATACGCCATCTCTTGAATAGTCAATGCTCTTTCGAAACATTTCTGCGCTTCTTCATACTTGCCCAGATGACTGAGATTCAATCATAGATTACTCCATGTAGTAGCATGTGTTGGATGATTTTGATCATACGCCATGTCTTGAATAGTCAATGATATCAAAAGACATTTATGAGATTCTTCATACTTGCTCAGATCTCGGTGGCTCGATCCTAGATTACTCAATGTAGTAGCAAGTGTTGGATGATTTTAAACATACGCCATCTCTTGAATAGTCAAAGCTCTCTCGAGATATTTCTGCGATTCTTCATACTTGCGCAGATGACGGAGAATCGATCCTAGATTACTCAATGTAGTAGCGAGTGTTGGATGATTTTGATCATACGCCATCTCTTTAATAGTCAATGCTCTCTCGAGACTTTTCTGTGATTCTTCGTACTTGCCCAGATCAATTAGGTTCAATCCTAGAATACTCAATGTAGTAGCAAGTGTTGGATGATTTTGATCATACGTCATCTCTTGAATATTCAATGCTCTCAAAAGACATTTCTGCCCTTCTTCATACTTGCCCAGATCTCTGTGGCTCGTTCCTGGATTACTCAATGTAGTAGCAAGTGTTGGATGATTTTGATCATACGCCATCTCTTGAATAGTCAATGTTCTTTCGAAACATTTCTGCGATTCATCAAACTTGCCCAGATGACTGAGGTTCAATCATAGATTACTCAATGTAATAGCAAGTGTTGTATGATTTTTATCATACGCCATCTCCTCAATAGTCAATGCTCTCTCGAGACATTTCTGTGCTTCTTCATGCTTGTCTAGATCGCGGAGGTTCGATCCTATATTAATCAATGTAGTAGCAAGTGTTGGATGATTTTGATCATACCCCATCTCTTGAATAGTCATTGCTCTCTCGAGACATTTCTACCCTTCTTCGTACTTGCCCAGATTAAAGAGAATCGATCCTAGATTACTCAATGTAATAGCAAGTGTTGGATGATTTTAAACATACGCCATCTCTTGAATAGTCAAAGCTCTCTCGAGATATTTCTGCGATTCTTCATACTTGCCCAGATGACAGAGAATCGATCCTTGATTACTCAATGTAGTAGCAAGTGTTGGATGATTTTGATCATACGCCATCTCTTGAATAATCAATGCTCTCTCGAGACATTTCTGTGCTTCTTCATGCTTGCCTAGATCGCTGAGGTTCAATCCTAGATTACTCAATGTAGTAGCAAGTGTTGGATGATTTTGATCATACGCCATCTCTTCAATAGTCAATGCTCTCTCGAGACATTTCTATGCTTCTTCATGCTTGCCTAGATCGCGGAGGATCAATCCTAGATTACTCAATGTAGTAGCAAGTGTTGGATGATTTTGATCATACGCCATTTCTTTAATAGTCATTGCCCTCTCGAGACATTTCTGTGCTTCTTCATGCTTGCCTAGATCGGTGAGGTTCAATCCTAGATTACTCAATGTAGTAGCAAGTGTTGGATGATTTTGATCATACGCCATCTCTTGAATAGTCAATGCTCTCTCGAGACATTTCTGTGCTTCTTCATGCTTGCCCAGATCGCGGAGGTTCAATCCTGGATTACTCAATGTAGTAGCAAGTGTTGGATGATTTTGATCATACGCCATCTCTTGAATAGTCAATGCTCTCTCGAGACATTTCTGTGCTTCTTCATGCTTGCCCAGATCGCGGAGGTTCAATCCTAGATTACTCAATGTAGTAGCAAGTGTTGGATGATTTTGATCATACGCCATCTCTTTAATAGTCAATGCTCTCTCGAGACATTTCTGTGCTTCTTCATGCTTGCCTAGATCGCGGAGGTTCAATCCTAGATTACTCAATATAGTAGCAAGTGTTGGATGATTTTGATCATACGCCATCTCTTCAATAGTCAATGCTCTCTCGAGACATTTCTGTGCTTCTTCATTCTTGTCTATATCGCTGAGGTTCAATCCTAGATTACTCAATGTAGTAGCAAGTGTTGGAGGATTTTGATCATACGCCATCTCTTGAACAGTCAATGCTCTCTGGAGACATTTCGGTGCTTCTTCATGGTTGCCTAGATCGCGGAGGTTCAATCTTAGATTACTCAATGTAGTAGCAAGTGTTGGATGATTTTGATCATACGCCATCTCTTTAATAGTCAATGCTCTCTCGAGACATTTCTGTGCTTCTTCATGCTTGCCCAGATCGCTGAGGTTCAATCTTAGATTACTCAATGTAGTAGCAAGTGTTGGATGATTTTGATCATACGCCATCTCTTGAATAGTCAATGCTCTCTCGAGACATTTCTGTGCTTCTTCATGCTTGCCTAGATCGCGGAGGTTCAATCCTAGATTACTCAATATAGTAGCAAGGGTTGGATGATTTTGATCATACGCCATCTCTTCAATAGTCAATGCTCTCTCGAGACATTTCTGTGCTTCTTCATGCTTGCCTAGATCGCTGAGGTTCAATCCTAGATTACTCAATGTAGTAGCAAGTGTTGGATGATTTTGATCATACGCCATCTCTTGAATAGTCAATGCTCTCTCGAGACATTTCGGTGCTTCTTCATGCTTGCCTAGATCGCGGAGCTTCAATCCTAGATTACTCAATGTAGTAGCAAGTGTTGGATGATTTTGATCATACGCCATCTCTTGAACAGTCATTGCTCTCTCGAGACATTTCTGTGCTTCTTCATGGTTACCTATATCGCGGAGGTTCAATCCTAGATTACTCAATGTAGTAGCAAGTGTTGGATGATTTTGATCATACGCCATCTCTTGAATAGTCAATGCTCTCTCGAGACATTTCTGTGCTTCTTCATCCTTGCCTAGATCGCGGAGGTTCAATCTTAGATTACTCAATGTAGTAGCAAGTGTTGGATGATTTTGATCATACGCCATCTCTTGAATAGTGAATGCTCTCTCGAGACATTTCTGTGCTTCTTCATGCTTGCACAGATCGCGGAGGTTCAATCCTAGATTACTCAATGTAGTAGCAAGTGTTGGATGATTTTGATCATACGCCATCTCTTGAATAGTCAATGCTCTCTCGAGACATTTCTGTGCTTCTTCATGCTTGCCTAGATCGCGGAGGTTCAATCCTAGATTATTTAATGTAGTAGCAAGTGTTGGATGATTACCATGATATAATTCATTTATCATTAGTACTGCTTCAAAAAATGTTTTCGCAGCTTCGTGCATAGCGTTGGTTTGGCAGACGTTTCCCGCGGCATTGAAGCAACAGACGTACTCGTAGTATTCTTGTTCAAAATTCGTGTTCTGTTTTTTTGGCGATAAAGATTCCGTTGTAAAATTGGTTAAATGCTTTGAGAGGTGCATAAAATGCATAGCTACAAATTTTGTTGTTGTAATGTGATTGACGTTGTTCACATCAAAGGCGTTTAAAAGTGCTGAAAAGGCATTAATTACGTTTACCAAGAAATGAAAACCTTCTTTTTTGCTCTTATGTAGAACAATATCTTGTAGACAGCTATGTACAACTTGATGTATACCAATCTCTTTTGACTGGTTTTCGGAAACATTTAGAATAAGTGAAGATGAAAAGACAGTGGCGGCCACGAGATCTTCGTCTTGATCGGTCATGCACCGTGTTACATATTGTACGACATATTCCAAGGGTATCCGCTCAGGGCCCAACGCAGACAAGAACTGAAAAGCATGCATCATAACCATGTCTGCAGCCATTTCTTTTTCTAAGGCCAACTTGACTGCTGCAGTCATCGATTGAGGGTAAGTTACGCTAATTGTTTTATATTCCCCTTCAGTCGCTTCTCGCTTGCCTTGTTGAATCTTCTGTAAATATTCTTCCCATGACATTGACGTTACATCACTTACACGCTTCATGTAAGTTGCTGCACACGCTAGTGCTAGTGGCTGGAAATCTAGAGCCTTCGCAATTTGTAAAATGCCTTCTTTATTTGAAGCAACGCCCGATATTTCAGAAAGTGTTTTTACCGCTTCATCAGGTTTCATACCGCGACTAAGGGATAAATGGTAAGTGTGCGAATTATTGGCATCAATGGATCGACTGTCTTGTGTGGTAAAAAGAATCTGACCATTGCCCTCCGTCTTCTCTCCCGCTTGTGGCAAGAATCTGAAGACTGATTTAACGTCTGTGACGTTATCCACAATCAAGAGCCATGAAGAATACTTTCGCAGTTTGGGAGCTACAAGAGTTTTAAGATGAATAAGTTTGTCTTCCGGAGAAAGATCTTTTGATGTTCCAATGCTCGTAGTAGATTTCTCATCACAGTTTAAAGTAATTGCAAATTCAATATATGATTGTATTAATGTGTCTGTACTGGATGCATTTAGGGCGAACACAAACTATACTTGATCTGTCGCGTTATCAGGAACATCATCGAAAACCCTCTCACCTATCTGCCTTGCTATTTCACTTTTGCCACAGCCAGGATTCACAGACAGATAAACAACAGTTATTTCATTTATTTTTGTGCTTCTCAACTTTTTCATCTTTTGTATTATCTCATTCATTTCGCTTGAACGATCGATAACTTCGTGGGATGGTTTGGGTGGCAAAACACAAAACGATCGTGGTTCCTCGTTACGTATTTTCTCCTTTTCTAACTGCTTCTGAGTGAGACGTAGTTCCTCTGTAGGAAATGTTTTCTGGTTTTTGATTGCCTCTATACCAGCAGTGTCTAGTTTCAGGGCGATAAAATCATCTATTCCCGTTTGCATAGAGGTTTGAAAATCCCTTTCTTTTAGCTTTCCATCAGACACATGAGCAAAGACTTTATTACGGAACTGACGTAAATCATCAACGCATTTCTTAACAACGGGATCGAGACCCTTGCCAATACTATCTGAATAAAGAATGGCAACAAAAAGACTGGTACAGTCCCATTCAAGTCTATTGCCATTTCTCAAAATTAAAATTTCTCGTGAATTTCTCTTACGACTTTTAGAAGATTCCATGCTGTACAAATCAATGCCATTCTTAGCCGTATCTTGCCACTGGCCGTGTGTCGCCTGGTAATGAGTGTCCCATAATTGTTTGAAGACTACTCGTAGTCCGTCAGCAATGATTCGAGTGGTGATATTGCAAACCCTGAAGTAGTTAAGTTCTTCTGTGGAATACTCTTGTGCTGCGGCCATCTGCAATAACAATACAATCCCAGTCAACAAATAATTAAGTACGAATCAACCAAGGACAATACGAATTTCTTTTAAAAATCACTACTTTGTATTTTCTTCGTAAATATTATAACTGTATACATACATTAAAAACATCAAACAGCTGCATCACTTACGTTTGGACAAATTAAAAACCATCGAAAATTAACCAATGTCGAAAATGGTTCTATGGTCGAACACTTTTAAGTCTGAAAGCTATTTATTGACGGTATTTAACTTGCTTCATCTTTACCACTACTTGTCTAATTAAAAATAGTTTAGAATAACTTTTTCCAACCCTTTCAGTTCAAACTCCTTTTGACCTGAAAGACCACACAAGCCCTGTAGCTCGTTATAAAGAATGAACTATTAAGTCATTGCTATTTCGAAAATAAGAGACTTTACTTGTCCAGGAGGTCATAGTCATAGTGTGTCCACCTCTAACTGGTACACACAACAGCGGTGTGGTACCATGTGTACACCTGTACAACTGTTACACACAGCAGTGGTGTAGTACCCAATTGTCCACCTGTAAAGCTGTTACACACAAAAGTGGTGTTGTACCATGTGTCCATCTGTACAACTGTTATACACAATGGTGTTGTACCATTTGTCCACCTATACAACTGTTACACACAAGTAGTATAGGGAATGGGGGTTCCAGCGCAATCTCAACACGGGCAAGACCCGTGTCAAAAATCCACCTACGGAAACAACCCACTCCAAGTGTGGTTGGGGGCAACAGCGCAAATATGTTAGTCTATATATGGAGTGCGAAGATTGTAAAGAGTTTGCTTATGATTTCTGTGTAAAGTGCTTGAAACCCAAGTTTGTTACCCCACCACCAAATAAGTATATTTGTTGTGGTAAGAAAATGCAAATAGAAGACGACACGTCAGCACAGTGTTACGAGTGTGGTAAGAATATTCGTAATGCCGTACCAAATGCTACCAAAGAGCAATATTACGCCAATGGAGGTCGTAAGAAGACCCCATACAAGAGAATAAAATACTTTAGGGACTGGATGAGTCATATCCAAGGTTATCGGCCGGTATATTTAGACAACGAAGTAAAGAAGAAAATCGTAGACCATTTAGAAGAGCCAACCCCGCAAAGCTTAAGGAAGACATTGAAAAAATTAAAACTAAGGAAATATTACAAAGCTATTCCCTATCTTTTGTCTGAAATTACCGGTAAGTCTATTCCCGAGGTTTCTGATATGACAAAAGCCGAGTGGATGTTTTGTCGGCTGAATAAGGATATTCCTTATTATCCTGATGTAATTTACGAAATATTTTACAAAATAGACCCCAACCACCCCCTGTTAGGATGGATTCCGAGAAAATAAAAATGCAAAACTGGCGTTTATTTTGCCAGAAACCCCACTGGGGAATGCATCGCGCAGAACACCAAGCTATCCCCAGTGGGGTTTTTTGCATTTTGGGCTTACGGGGCTTATTTCATCCCGCGCCAGAGGCCCTCTAGTACATACACATATATCTTTCTTACGACCCACCAGAGGGTGAACTCCGGACAGCGTCCCGAGACACCCCCTGACTTTTCCAACTTTTCCAATCGCGAAACCCCCCATCGCGGGGTTGAATCGCACTTTCTACCCCTCCCCCACGGTTGCTGTGAGTGGGGGAGGCTTTTTTTTCACTCACAGCAACCGGTCCAAATGCATCTACAGCGAGGCTCGAACTCGGGACTTTAGGCCTCCCCAGCCCCAAAGTCCACGATCACAAGCGAACGCCAGACACATCTGGACGCTTATCTATGTGAAAATTATTATATTTAATCTGCATATTTTCTAGACTGACGTTCGATATGTAAATAGAATCCCGTCACGCTCTTTTCGAAGCAGATGTTTACTGAGCAAGCTTTCTTTGAAGCTCTTCTTTCGCTTCTTGATAGATCTTTTTGCGAGATTCCTCGGAACGATCTTTCACGATGGTTTTTTTATTCCTTATGTCCGACTTTAGTTTCTCGTATTTGTCTTCTTCAGCTAAGATAAGCGAGAATTCTGCGTTGTCTATCTTTCTGTCACGCAAAGCCTTTGAGACAAGGTCAATGATCGTATTTACTTTAGCCCTTGACAGAGCTATTGTCGTGTCATGCTTGGATATTTTGCTTGACAACTGTTTCATAACGCCTGTTGTAACAGCCGAAATAATACCGCAGACGGCGCCGACGCTAGCCAAAGGAACTCCAACGATTATTCCCGGTCCAGTAAGCGAAGTAGCAACGCCAGAGCCTGTTAACGCCACGGACATGGAGCCGGAAGTTATCGCGATTTTATGTAATATGCTTCGGGCTCTAGCATACTTTTTCCTGACCTCCTCATAGTGCTTCGTTTGACCCTCTAAGTAAGCGAGGATTAGATTTGCCTTATTCAAGCGGAAGTTCTCGGCATTCAATTCATTGGGTTTTGTAGGTAAATCAGGATAGAGTGGAGGTGCTGATGGTATAACATCCATTATATATACTAATGTACGACGCTTTTGGGAATGATATTGAGGAGCAGCCACATCACGACAACCGGGATTACTGGAACTGGAGGGCCTTTAGGAAGATGTTTCCGCACGCGGATGCTAGTAAGTTCGAAAGGAGACCCGATGGGATTTACTTCAACGGCTCCAGAATGTACAGCAATGCGGATTTGAAACCTACGCTGGTCGATCAGATAGACAATCAACTGAAGAATTCTGGTTATGTTAAACCCACACCAACACATCCAAAACCCGTGCAAGGTTGGTCAAAGGAATTATTGCTTGGTACCGGTACTTATCCGATACCCGCGGTTTCATTTGATAAACATCCAAGTTTGGATTTGACATTGAACATGCGGATCTCTAACAACCATTCCTTTTCGTTAAAGGTGCGAGATATCTTCAAAGACGTACCCATTAATCATACCACCGCTAAGGAATCTCATGAATGGTTAAGTGGTCCTAACATGCGTTATTGGCCGCAGCAACTAAACTTTGCGGTTTGGTGTGCCACCAGCGGCTGCGGTGTAAGTGCAAAGTTGATGAAGAATTCGATATTTATGTTTCATTTTCACTTCACGGTTAGGAGAATACTACATGAGATGGGCGTTATTGCGCTGCCGGGAGATGCTGCGTTTTATCCTAGAGATAACAAATACGACGTTCCAGCCTATAACAGGCTTTGTAAGGAGTTCGGTGTTGTAGGGAAGGATTTTAGATGCACTACCGGTGCTAACAATGGTTTGGGACATATTTGGGCTTATTGGGGGATTGGTGGGCATGTGCTAAGTGATAAGGAAGTTCATGCGCTGCAGTTGCGATGGGACACGGGATATCACAAAGAAACTCACGACAGTAGCACCTTCTTTGAACCAAATACCAAAACCACTAAGGAAGTCAGAGACGGACCTCTGTTCAAAGATGAGGGCGGTAAGTATGCAGGGGCTAATCCACTGATTATCAAAATTACCAACGACGAGCAAACAAAGCAATATCTTAATTTCATACCCCCAGAAGGTAAAGGACTAACCAAAGCCGGCCTTGCCCGTTTAAACCGCAGCATAGAAGCTTACGTGTATTCTATCCTTGGAGCTCAGGTAAACACCCGATCCAGCATAATCGGAAATACCGGCGCCGCAGAAGAAACGCGAGCCGAAGCCTTGATCTTATTTGAAAGTTCAATCTTGGAGGGCGACATTAGCAAGGGCGTACAGCGTTACCAACTAGCCATACAAAATTCTAAGGCGAGGTTGGACTATGCAGTAGCCCCGGGTTGTTGGTTAATGCCCAGTAATTTATCTATAAATACTGGTTCCGTAGTAGGATACAACAACAAACTTCAACGAGCTACTAAGGATATGAAGTTTGGGGCGAATGACGTGAACTCTGACACTCTTAGGAACATTCCTCACTTCGTAGAGAAGCCAAAAAAGTCACACGAAACGAAGCTACCCGTAGTTAAGAAACCATCAAAGAAGGTCCTGCCTGCGATACCTGAGGAATATGACCATAACTTATTAAAAGCCGGTCTAGCAGCTGCAAGCATTGGTCTGAGCTATTATATATGGCGATGAACAACCCCTACGTAGCTGGAGTAGATTGTGTTTATACGACTTACACAGGCGAGAAAAAATACACCCAGGCATCTTGGGTTGATGTCACGGGCATGTCCGTGAATTTGAATTACTCAGGAAAGAAATTGATATTATGCAGCATTTCTTTGGGGGCCGTTAGCAGTGCGAATGTAGGATTTCGTTTCTGTGACGACAATGGAGTATTACAGCCCATGCGCGCGAAGACAAACAACAGGGAGCCTACGCATTTCTCAGTAGAGCCGCCAACGAATAGCTCTGAGAATCTTTCCGTTTGGACTTTCCACATGGTTGCTGATTGCCACGGGAAGGTAAAGCTGCAGATAAGAGTAGATGACACCGGGAGTGTTTGCATAAATAGCATAGAAAATCAAAGGAATACTGTCTATAACCACATGACCATCAGCACTTTGACGGTAATGAGCCTTTAAATATATGAATCCATACGTGAGGGAAACGCGTTATACCCACCGCTTAGATGAAGAGGGATATGACAACGGCGCCTGGCATGACGTTGGACTGTGGGTTGAGGTTGGGGGAACTGCATTGGTCATTTGCACTATTAGCATTAATGCAAATACGCATGCGAATGTGGGGTTTAGGCTTATCGATGAGAATAATAAGCCCCTGCTTCCTTATCGAACTTCAACGAACACCAGGAAAGTTACCCATTTTTCGATGGAGCCCTACACTAGGTCCTCTGAAGACCTAACGCCAGTGACTTTTCATATGCTAGCCAATTGTAAATATGCTAAGTTGCAAGTCACTTCTGATGACGGCAAGTTTGGGATAAATCGCATAGGTCGCAGGCCTGCTAATGCAGCCTGGAGTCATAAGCCCATTTCTACCATGAGTGTGTTGCCGTTGGCCCCAAATTACCAGGGTGGTGCTAATACTGTCTTTCATTATCCTCAAAGCAGGGCACCGCCCGATGAGAAGGATAAGATCAAGCCTTCATCTTCTTCAGGAGGACCACGCCAATAGCTACAACTAATATCCAAATGTTATTCCCCACGAACTTTAACAGTTCTCCGCCGGCCCTAAGTGCCAAGGAAACAACTGAACCCAGCAGCCCAGGAAGACCGGCTGCCATCTTTTTTCCCAAGTCCGTTAGTCCATTGCCTAATTTCTTTACGCCCGCGCCTGTAGCCTTAAGAGCGGATAGGATAACTCCTACTACGCTCGAAATAGCGACCGCGAATGCCAGCGGAAGACCATACTTCACCAGAGCTCTTTTTACCTTTTCCTTGGTGGTAAGCCCCAATTCTCTTTCCAGGTTGTCCTTTTGCGCTTGTAATTCCGCAACCCTCTCCTGAAGGGCTTCTACTTCCTTTTGAGCTGCCTCCCTTTCCTCTTCAGTACGAGTTTGGTCATTGATTATTTCCTGCTGCCGCTCTATTTGCCCCTCCAGGTCTTCAATGGCCTGATCTCTTTGTCGGATTTGCTCCTCTTTAGTGTTGATTTCGGCAACCAACTGCCGCCGTTCCTCCAAAGAGCCGGTTATGGTGATATGCAAGTTTTTAGCTTCTTCCTTGCTCATGTCTAGGTCTTGCAGGGCGAGCTCGAAAGCCTTTTGGGCTTGATCTCTTTCACGTAAGGCATTTTCTTTTTGTTCTCTAAGTTCTATCATTCTTTGGTTTTTGTCGTCAAGTTCTCTTTTTTGAGCATCAAGGAGTAGTCGGTTTTGTCTCATGTAATCTGCCTCCCTTTCCTCCATTGTTTCCTTTAGTCCTTCGACTTCCCTTATCGCTTCGATGCCTTTTTGTTGCCGCTGCATTAGGGTCTTGAACTTTTCAAAGGCTTCGCTGGTATTTTCATCGTTTTCTCTTAGTCTTTCCACCAAATTAGGCCTTCCTAATGCGTCTTTGATTTCTTTTGGGAGATTACTGGTGAGCCTGTCGGAGTCTCTCCTTTGGTAGAGATCATACCACTTATCCCTTCCTTGGTACTGGATTTGAATTTGCCCCTTATCTCCGGTTTGGAAATTAAGGCGGGTCAAGTCCACATTTGGAAATTTCTCCCTTACGTCGTCTAAAAGCCCCCTTAGCATTTCAGTTCTTAGGTCCGTGGAATCCAAGTTTTGCAATTCCAAATATTCTGGAATAGGTCGCCCTGGGTTCCTTGATTGCCACTTGTCCTTTAAGGAACGCCAGGCCTCGCGGGCCCTACTTCCAAACCTATTTCGAAGCCTATCCCAAATATACTCGCGGGACACGTCGTCATTTGGGATTAACGTATCGTATTCTTCGTCGTTAATATCGACTTGACCTTCTTCGGTGGTGGGGTCAAAATCCGTTCCTTCTACTTCCATTATATATGATAAGCTCAAAGTTAAACCCCAACGTATTACCTAAGCAGGTTGGCGGACTGAAAGCAGAACGCACCTTTCACCGTGTCACCTTTACCCCCAGCAGCGCTAAGCCAGGTGAGACGCTGTATGTAGGCGTGCCCCGCCTAACGGATAACCTAGTGTTGGTTCCTGGCACCCTAGCACTAAGGTTTAACCTAGCAATACAGCCAGATACCGCAGACGCGCGTTACGTCGTCAATAATGCGGGTAGAAACCTCGTCTCAAAGATGCGTGTAAAGTTCGCCGGGGAATCCCTCTTGGACTTAAACAGGTACGATCTGTACACCACGTACAAAGACTTATGGTTGACTGCATTTGACCGCGCGCAAAGGATAGAGCAGGGAATCGCCAGTGATGCCATACGCAAGGTAAGAAGCGCAACCGACAGCGCCTCAGGAGAAGACGAAATAAAGACGGCTTATGGTACTAAATATGTCGTTCCATTAGATTTCGAAATTATCACGAACCACGGTGCATACTACCCAAGGCAGCTAAGCGAACTACAGTTCGAAGTAACCCTAGCAGACACTACGAACATCCTACAAGGAAAAGATGTAAGTTCATCAGCCGTGGATCCTTATTTCATCAAGAACTTAGAGCTGCAGTACGAGACGGTATACAGCGAAGACTTAGCACGTAGCGCTGGCATGGAATACAGCGCCGGGAAGGCTTTCCTTTACGATCACGTCGTGATGTACAAGACGTTCAGCTTTACAAATAACGTCGAAGAGGTCATCAACCAAAGCATTAACCTTCCCAGGCGCAGCCTCACGGGGATAATGTTGCTGTTCGCAAAGACATACACGGCAGGATTGCGCGACTCCGAGGCGTTCTTTAATCCTAACATTACCAACGTAGGTGTTAGCATCAACGGAGTGCCTAATAAGGTTTACTCACAAGGGATAAAGCCCGCGGATATGTACCGGGAAGTCGCACGTAAGTTTGGCGACCAAATTAGTCCAAAGGAATTCTTTAAGGATAAGTACGCGCTGTGGATCGACATGCGTACAACGAACGACGAAGACCTACATGGACAGGGATTGCGGCTGGTAAATACCCAGGACGGTATTACGTTGGAGATCAAGCGCACCAAACATGCCAGCGACACTACTAAGATCAACGCATATATCTTCGTCGTGTCTGACGCGCAACTGAGCGTAGAAATGAATCAGCTAAAGAGCGTTGCCTACTAGGCTCGCGAAAGGATAAAAAATATCCCTTACGTATAATATGCTCCGCGTATTCGAAAACAATGAAACTAAACTGCAATGCATAGTGCAAGGCGATGAGCTGTACTTTAAAGCAAAGGAGGTAGCAAAGGCATTAGGTTATGCAGACACCAAAGATGCTATTAAAGTCCACGTGCGGGACAAGCATAAGAAGAGACTTAACGAGTTGGAGGTGAATCGCCTCCCTTCTGGTTTACACCCGCAATCCCTGTACGTGACGGAGGCTGGTTTGTATCAATTGATATTCAGCTCCAAACTGCCAACGGCAGAGTCGTTCCAAGATTGGGTCTTTGAAGACGTTCTACCTACATTAAGGAAGAAGGGGAAATACTCGTTGGATAGTCCAAATAAGTTGATCATCAAAATCGAGACTGAGTTCGACTTACAGAAGAAGGTCATCGATAAGATACGCCGGTTTTACCCTACGCTGATATTAGCACCTGGACTCGGGGAATTGCAAGATACCACCAGTAAAAGGATAAAGTGCTGGCAAAAGGGCTACCAGGCAGGTCAACCCGACATCCTAATTCTTAACTCCCATAAGAAATACAATGGGTTCTGTCTGGAACTGAAGACGCCAAAGGGTAACGGCGTATTGTCCGACAAACAAAAAGCGGTATTGGCGCAATATGAAATGAATGGATACTTAACGATGGTAAGCAACGATTACGATCTGATCTGCAGGGAAATCGACCGTTACGTCGACGGCATTCGCATACCTTGCCCTTGGTGTGTTAAGGCTTTCAAATCGCATGAGACCTTACGAACGCACCAAAAGATATTTCATAGGTATAATGATTCTTGAACAAACTCACTGGCGCGACTTGCTACATGGCATTTCATACGAAATAAAAAATTACGTCGTCTTCGAGGACATTAACCGTTTAAGGTTAGTCCTCTTAGACGGCAGCCAAGAGTACAGTTTATGGGCACCTGACTGTGTAAGGTACGTACTGCAAGGTGAAGAATATACACACCTGCGTACCTATGGTAAGGTTAACGGCCGATGGAAGTTTGACATCGAACGTCGCCCGGAAGCTAATCCTCTGTGTGATTAGAAGTCATCCCCATGGGCGGTTAAGTATTGGTCTGCTACGGCGGACCTCATTTTTTCTGTTATCTGGTAAGCGGATACGGTAATCAAGGCTCCCCCTATGAACGCTGCGATTTGAGGAATCATATATCTTTCTCATTTTTCCAAGCCTTTCGTACCGCCAGGTAATGGTCTAAAGGACGTGGTCCGTCGTACAGGCAACACCAAATATGTTGACCGCTGCGTTGACAGCCACATTTATCGCAGATGCCGTCCCAGTGTTCTCGGTTCTCCCATTTTACTCCTTCGTAGTCGTCAAAGCATACGAAATCTTGGTCTATTTCCTTCTTACGTCGCGTGAGCGCCCGGCTGGTTTCAAGGGGGCAACATCGCTCTGCTAAATCGCCGTGGGTTTCACAGACGACTTCTTCGAGGTGGTAACGCCGGCAGCGGTATTTATGCCAGTTCTCTTCAAAGAGAGGTTCATCGCATCGGTGGCAATGGCCTTTAAGGCAGACTCTGTTCTCGCGGTGGTATCGTAGGGCCTGTACAGTGGACAGTTCCTTACCGCAGTCACCGCAAACAGTGCTGATGGTCTTTTGACAGACTTTCTTGGAAAGGTGGTATTGTAATCGTTGCTTGGAGCTGAAAGTTCTATCACATTGCACGCACTCCATTATACATACCTTATTTTTTATTGTTATTTTGTTAAACCCTGTAAGAGGGTTTTAGGATAGGGTCTATTATTTCTTGTTATTTTGTTAAGCCCCCATTAAAAGATGAGGTATCATTCTTTCTCATTGTTGAAACCAGCAAAAAGATAATCATGTTAACCATTCTTCGATCGTGATGATTTAACAAAATAACAATAAAAAATAGACCCTTACTTGAGACCTCTTTGCAGCATTTAACAAAATAACAATAAAAAAGAAAGACCTATGCTAATTCCTCTTGCTGGGGCTTAGTAAGATCTTCTTTGCGACCTCTTACTCTTCTCGAACGTCGTCTAAAGTCCTTTGTGCTTTAGTATCCGCGGGACACCAATGTCCAACGAAGTCTTCTTCAGAGAATACCTTATTACAGTGACAGCAGCTGTGTTTCTTACGAGGCGTCGGAGGGGTAACGATGATGCAGTCAGCAGGTAGTTCGCACGTAATGCAGTCCATATATCTATGGGGGATATCGAATGAAGTCCTTAATGGACTCCTTAGCCCAGCCCGCCATTGTCAAAAGCGCGCCAAACCGTTCTGCACGCTTCAGACCACACATTTCATCGTACAATTCCTGTACGCGCTCTTTTAACCGGTCTATCTCTTCCCTTTGCATTTCTATGGTGTCTCTTTTATCCTTTGCGTCGGCGGTAATCCTTCTTACTGCTTCCACTGGTTCCATCTATATATGAACCCAGATCACATGCCTTGTAACGCTCTGATAGTAGGACCCACCGGCTGCGGAAAGACCCAGTTCATCGTGGAGCAGCTATTAGGATCCTTTAGATACCGCTTTGACTACATAGTGCTGCTTTGTCCCACCTACGTGAATAACCGCACCTGGGAAGGCATAGGAGTGAAAGATGACGACTTCTTCGTAGATATCTTAGATCCTAACGAGTTATCCAGCCATTTGAAGTTCTGGCACAAGCAATTCCCTAAAGATACACAGACGCTCCTCATATTGGATGACATTGCCTGTGGGGACGACGTAAAAAGGCGCACCTCCGAATTAGTGAAGCTCGCCTTTAGCGGCAGACATGACAACATTAGCGTTTGGTTGCTCTCGCAGCAGCTTACCAGTGTCTCTAAACCCTTCAGGGAAAACATAGGCTCCCTGGTCGTATTTTATACTCCAAGTAAGTCTGACCTGGAAACCATTTTAAGCGACTACGGCGGTGAGATAAGCAAGGAACAGCTGCACGAATACATGCGGCATTTAAAAACGCACCAACATTCCAAGATGATCTTCTCTTTGAGGTTTCCGTATGACGTTAACATATATGGACATTGAGCAGCTCATAGATGAAGTCCCCACACAGCTAAGTGAACAACTTAACATTCTTGTGTCTTCTGGGAAGTGTAAAGAAATGATAGGTAAGGAACTTACCCATGAGCAGGTTAATAAGCTGTCGGAAGAGGAGGTTAAGAAGTTCCATAAGAGGTACGAGGCTGCCCTTGCAAGTAAGACCACGGACGCCGTAGCAGACTCCGCTATCCGACTTGCCACTAAATTGCTTGGACTTGCGCTGCCCATAGACGACGTGGAGCAACTGCGGAAGGACATAAGCGAGGACTATGTTATCGCCCAAGAACTTAAGATAACCTGTGGGTGGTTGTCTTTGAAGTGCGGTAAGTTAATGGCAGTCGCCTCTGCGGCACTTCACGTAGCTCAGCACGTCGACTTGAAGGAGGTACTAGGTTCCTTCGGAACATCTTGGAAGGACTTCAAGAAGGACAGAGAAGTCGAAAAGGTCTTCCAGGCGGCACTTGCTGATGATCAAGTCGCCTCAAGTACCTAGTCAAGTCGTTGTCAAGTCACCTCAAGTACTTAGTCAAGTCGTTGTCAAGTCACCTCAAGTACTTAGTCAAGTCGTTGTCAAGTCACCTCAAGTACTTAGTCAAGTCGTCCTTAAGTCATTCTCAAGTACTTAGTCAAGTCGTTGTCAAGTCATTGCCAAGTCATTGTCAAGTCGTCATCAAGTTACTTGTCAAGTCCTTCAAGTCCCTTAATATAAGATGAGTGACACCGAAGAACAACCACCCGTAGAAGATACCAAGATTACCAAGGCTAAATCTCCGGGCAGAGTCGCTGCCGGAAAGAAGCTCGCGGAGATGAACAGGAAGAACAAAGCCAAAAAAGAAGAAAAGGTGGAGGAAGAGGAATCCTTCATTAATCCTGGGTACGTCATTGGCGCGTTAGGAATCGCTATAGCAGCAGGCAGCCTTTACTTACAATGGCGGGCAACGAAGCCAAAAGTAAAGTGGGAGGCCGCAACATATCACGCACCTGTGGAGGTTAGAAAAAGTAAGATCCCTGAAATGGAATAACCTTCTCGCTTTGTAATATAATGTCGACTGCGTTGTTGAAAACTGTTGAAGAAGCAGCTATCATTACTTCTATTGTTGCGGGTATTGGTTGGGTAGGTAAGAAAGTGCTCAAAGAAGACTTTACTGAAGATCCAAGCAAGAGCTTCGCTAACTTTGCTAAGATGACCGCTGCCGTAGGCGGGGCTATCATGCTAAAGGATTACCTACGGAAGGAAAAGTACCTACCTAATGTATAATGGTTAGCTTAGTCGCAGGTGGAGTCATTGCAGCTTTAGCATTCACTGGAGCTAATTATGGTGGTCAATATTTAGATAGATTAGTTAGAGGCGACCGCAGCGGAGATTTAGCCGCCGAAAGGAAGAGACACGACTTAGCGCTGGAGAAATATCAAAGGGACGTGGCGGCTTGGAATGAAAAAAGACAAGCTTACAGGGATTGGTTGGACAAGAACTACCAAGACAAAATGCAGGCGGATAAGAACTTTGAAAATACAGACTATGCCTTTAAACTTTATGCGCAAGCGCACCCCGCGACATTAACGGGGTTAAGAAGGCCTCAGTTTAAGAATTACTATCAGCCTTCTAAGAAACAAAAAGATAGTGAGCTGGTCTTTGTAGGAGTCGCAGGGCTGGCAGGAGGCGTAGCTTTGGCGTATCTGCTCTAACGAAGGAAACTGTGTTTCCTGAAATATATGATCGTCTTTTTGGAAAGCGACAAGAATAACTTTACCACTTATTTGAATCCCCCCATTAAAGCCCATAAGGTTCGGCTGGTTAGTTGCTCTTTGTACAATTCTTGGTATAATTTAGTCAATGCCTTGATCACTGAGCATAAAGGCGGCGGCAATTATCAAGGCGTATTGCTGCCCGATGGACATTACACACCAATCACCCTTGCTAAGGAATTAGCAAAACACGGTTATACTCTCACCACAGGATTGCCGCACGAAATGACCCTCAAACATAATATGTCAAATTATTCAATGACTTTTGGAAAGTCTGACCCATTGGGATCTTTATTATGTGCCTCGGGCAAGACAATTACCGACACAGCCATACCTGTGAAATGGAAAGTCGCATCCTCTTACGAAGTCTATTGCGACTTGGTCCATAGTTACAACAATGGAGAAAAGTCTTCTCTTATGTCCAAGTTTCTGCCCAAAGGGAATCCATTTGACCCAGTAGAATACACCCCCATTTCTTTGAGCTATGACTTGTCTAATTTGGTAGAAAGCATAAACATCACCATTAAAGTGGACGGAAAGACGGTGGATTTTAACGGACGTAAGATCAATCTTGTTTTGGAATTCATATAATGGGCCGCGTAGAGGACAAACTTAAAAGGATTTACTATGGGCCGGAAGGCTATTGGAGAGGAGCGTCAGCTATCGAGAAACTCGCGACCGCGGCCAGGGTATCAGATGAAACGGCTAAGAACTGGTTGAAAAAACAAACCCTCTGGCAGGTTTATCTTCCCGTGCCTAAGTACATTCCCAGGCCCAGCTTTACCGTAAATACCCCCAATGAAGTTCATCAGGCGGATTTGCTCTTCTTACCGCACGACAAGGTGAGAAGAAAGACCTATAGATACGCTTTGACCGTAGTTGATATCGCAAGCAGATACAAGGACGCCGAACCCATAACCAGCAAGGATTCTGGGGAAGTCGCAGAAGCCCTAGGTAGGATTTATAAGCGCGTCTTGAAATGGCCTAAGCTGCTGCAAGTGGATGCGGGGACAGAGTTCATGGGCGTGGTTACTAAGACCCTGAAAGACCACGACACTAAGATTAGGAGAGCCGAAGCTGAGTACCACAGGGGTCAGAGCATTGTCGAAAGATTCAACAAGACCTTGGCCGAGCGTCTCTTTGGGTACCAGTATTGGAAAGAGCTGGAAGATCCCTCCAAACGCAACAGGGAATGGACTCAGAGGCTCCCCCAGGTCGTCGCGGCTTTGAACAACGAGGCGGCCAGGGCTACGGGAATGAAACCCAAGGATGCCATAAAAAAGAAACACGTGGAACACAAGTCCTACGTCAGAAGTTCGAGGGCGGTCTTCCCCCATGAAAAAAAATTAGGTAATGTCACAGTCCGATATCTCTATGAGCCGGGTGAATTAGAAGGAGGATCCAAAAGAGCTACGGATCCTAATTGGTCTTTGGAAACTTACCAGATCCGAAGCGTAATAGCTAAGAAGGGTCAGCCCATCTTGTATTATCTTCATGATGGTCCCACGCGTGGGTTCGTCATGGAAGAACTGCTTATCGTGTGATGTCCGAATGCTATCGTATGCACTCCGTCATCACACATCCATCGCTTACCGTCAAATGCAGACAGTGACACCTTCTCCTGCGTGACGTTATGTATCTGATGACCATAGCTGCGCAGGCTGTTCATCTTATGCCGCTGTTCCTTGCGTGTTCGTAATACGTTGAGGTAGGACTCGTGCGTAATGTCCTTCTTAACCACGTACTTTTTTACGCCTTTAGCTTTCTTTTCTACGCCGTCTAACTTTAGCACGCTGTACATCTTTGGTTTCAGACCCACGTATTCCACGATGGGTTTTCCTAACATTTCGTCTTTCATCTTCCCAATTACCTTCTTATTCTTCGCAGAGTAAAGGAAGTGCTCCTTCGGGTAACCGCTGGTGTCGTACTCGTCTATGTCGGGGAGGCAGTCTTTGTAAACGTCTTCCGTTTGCACTTCTAGAATTAGGGAGTCGGTGTCTGTGTACAGGAGGCGACAGCGGTCTCCGTACTTTGGCTTAAGCTTATCGTAGTAGAACTCGTACATAATCAGCTTCGATAGATCCAGCACCGTAAAGCCTGTGTAAACGGGCTTGTTTAGTAAGAGGTTTGCCCTTTTCATGTGAATCACGTAGAAGTTCAGCATTTCTACGTATCTAACGAAGCCTGGCTGTGACACGTATGCTTCTGCTTCCTCTTTGGTGCTGACTATTTTTACGCTTACGCGCTTGCGGATGTTCTCCATTGTCTTTCCGAACACGCTGTTGTTCATCAGTTTAAAGAGGTTTTTCTCGAAGTCATTTTTCGCTGCGGTACGCTTTTGCGTGTTAAAGTCAATGTAGGGGCGCATCCAGGGTTCCTGCGTGAATTTTAGGACTCTGTGGATCTTCTCTACGCGCATTCCGTGTCGCACGTAGAACTGCAGGTTGCGGTAATGTACCACATACTTCTTCTTATCCATCAGGTTCATAGTTAGTTTCCTGTACGGTTTGTAACCAGGGCACATTTGCTTTTGCAGCGGACTTAGCTGCTTAAATGGTATCTCTATCGCTTCTGGTGCTAAGGGGAACTCATTGTGTTCGTCGTGCAGGCGCTCTGGGTACTCCAGATCCACTTCTAAGACGTAACCCTTGTCTTCCTCCTTTCCTACCTGCATGTAGAAGTCTATCGGCTTCACTGGATCCCATTCGAAGTCTCTCACAGGTAGGTACTGTGACATTGCCCAACCATAAAGGTTATTCGCATCCAGGTAGTAAATGTATGTGGTTGGTTTCTCTGGGTCGTGCTCTACTAAGGGGTTGTTTGCGCGGGCGTAACGTCGGCTGGGCCCGCATACGCCGCCACGAATACCGTCTTCCATAAACCGATACATGTCGTACTCCGTTAGGAGATCCAACTGCGCATTTGTCTTCTTTAACAAAGCACTCCAGCTGAGCCCAGGAGCCGTGTAGAAATTAGCGGGATCCAATCCGTAATATTCCATAGCCATCTTTCTGAAGCTTTGGAAAACATCTGCAAGCAGCACTACGTCAGACCTTAGGTAGATGTCGTGGTAGTCCCCCATGTTCTCACAGGAGTACTTTTCCCACACGTCTAACGCATGCTGGTACTCCTCATCCTTTATACCAGACTCGTTTAGGGTGCTGTAGAAGCGATCTTTGGGTGGTAGGGGTTCTTTGAATCGATCCCAGGAGTCCATGTATTCGTATGGGTACACTCCTTTCCTTTCCGCGCCGTATTGACTGGAAATGGGAAAGTTGGTGTTATACTTTACGAGGTTTGCCAAGGAGTCCGCCATGAACTGCTGCGAGTCTAAGAACTTCAGCTTGCCCACAGTTACGGACATGTAGCGCTCTTTGTTGTTGGGTATGCATTTGACGTCGGAGCCGTCTGTTCCTTGTAGTAGCAAATGGGAGTCGTAACCGCGGAGGTTGTGAAAGAACACCGGAATCTCCATGTCTGGATTTACTTTGAAGTTTATATTGCATTTCCAATGAGCCGCTCCTCTGTATTTACCCGTGATGTGGCAGTGATCCCTAACCTTATCCACATAGAAATCCTCAACAAATGCTTTGTGGCAGTGAATGCAGTGCGTGGAGGGCTTTCCCGGCTTCTCACCTTTCTTAGCATACTTCCCGCATTTAAAATGAGCTTCTCCTAGATACTTTCCATCTTCATCCCACGCTTTCTTGGCTCGTCTTCCAAACTGAAGAAGCGTATGTTGGCAAATGTGGCATTTTTTTGCCTTGTTAAAAGCCTCCTGGTTCTCTTTGGTAAATTCCATCTTCTTTGGACATCTTAATTGTTCTCTAATCTCTCCCTCCTCTTCTCGCAATGCTTCTAGAAACTCATTAGCTGCGTTCTTACCTCGGTAAATCACAGGAGGGTTTGCTTTACCGTCTGATCTGACTACTATGTAACCAAAGGAGCAGATCTCGTGTAATCCTACCTTATTCGTGGCGCCACGTTTCTGCTCTTCCTTAGTTATCAACGCTTCGAAGTCTGCATATATCACGTAAGGCACTTGCATCTGCTTTTGATGGTCTGCGTATGAAAGCTCTTTGTTGGTGGGCATCTGGATCCGTTGCGCCACTTCTTCGACTCCGCGGCAGATCTCATCGTGTTTCTTTAGGGCATTTAAGGATGTAAATGACAGCAAGCAGCAGTCGCAGAAGTACTTTTTACCTTTGTGCTTAGTATGTCTGTAGAATAGTCTGCTAATGTGTTTAACCCATGAGTAGTGTCCGCCGTGGTAGAATAAATGTACGCGCTCTCCTTTACTTTTTGACAGAACTAACGGTACTATCGTCTGCTCTCTGACTCCGTAAACGTTAATTGCTAGATCGTTTATTTCCTCAAATATGGGGATGTCTATCAACTGCATGGGAAATTCCACACCATCCCACTCTAAATCATCTGTGGGATACTTACTTGTCCTACAGGGATCCTTCTCTGCTGGATACAGTGCAGACCTGATTGCCCACATAAAGCATCGATTGTCTTCATTCTTCACGTTTACAATAGCCTTCTTCCTTTCTACCCACGTTGGTAGCGGTACGTAACTCCCCCCTCGTATGGGTACGTACCTGGCTATACTTATCTCTATTCCTTCAACCTCCTCTTTTGTCCAACCCGATCCTTCTTTCGTGTAGTTAGACAGCGACTCCATTATTGCTTCTAAGGCTTCACTGAGTGACCTATCCAGATTCGTGGATTCTAATATCACTAACGACTTTGATCGCAACATTGCTGTCGTCATTACCTCGTCTTTTGACAAACTTACTTCTACCATTATGCTCGCTTTCAGGGCTCCTAATTCTTCTATACCTTTTCGGAGAGTCCTTTTAACCTTCCTTTCTGACTGACGCCAAAACTGTCTAACGTCAATCTCACCGTTACCGGGTATTGACACCGTGCTGAAGTTGCTTTGGGATTCCATCTATATAATAGGAAATATTTTATACCTAATACCAAGCACTTTTTAAGTCGTCGTAGTCGTACTCACAGTCCTGACAATGCCAAAACAATTTAACCTTAGTCTCAAACTTCTTACCACATCCACAATCATAACTGCTCATACACTTCGTCTTCATTTTCAAATGCTTTTTCAAATCCGCTTCTTTCTTAAAAGTTCTCTTACATTCTTCGCACTCCATATATAGACTAACATATTTGCGCTGTTGCCCCCAACCACACTGGGAGTGGGTTGTTTCCGTAGGTGGATTTTTGACACGGGTCTTGCCCGTGTTGAGATTGCGCTGGAACCCCCATTCCCTATACTACTCACACAACAGTGGTGTTGTAACATGTGTCCACCTGTAAAACTGTTACACACAACAGTAGTGTTGTACCATGTGTCCACCTGTAAAACTGTTACACACAATTGTGGTGTTGTACCATGTGTCCACCTCTAACTGTTACACACAACAGTGGTGTTGTAACATGTGTCCACCTCTACAACTGTTACACACAACAGTGGTATTGTACCATGTGTCCACCTGTATAACTGTTACACACAACAGTGGTGTTGTAACATGTGTCCACCTGTAAAACTGTTACACACAACAGTAGTGTTGTACCATTTGTCCACCTGTAAAACTGTTACACACAATTGTGGTGTTGTACCATGTGTCCACCTCTAACTGTTACACACAACAGTGGTGTTGTAACATGTGTCCACCTCTACAACTGTTATACACAACAGTGGTGTTGTACCATGTGTCCACCTGTAAAACTGTTACACACAACAGTGGTGTTGTACCATGTGTCCACCTCTAACTGGTACACACAACAGTGGTGTTGTACCCATGTGTCCACCTCTACAACTGTTACACACAACAGTGGTGTTGTACGCATGTGTACACCTGTAAAACTGTTACACGCAACAGTTGTGTTGTACCATGCGTCCACCTGTACAACTGTTACACACAACAGTGGTGTTGTACCATGTGTCCACCTCTAACTGGTACACACAACAGTGGGGTTGTACCCATGTGTCCACCTCTACAACTGTTACACACAACAGTGGTGTTGTACCATGTGTCCACCTGTACAACTGTTACACACAACAGTGGTGTTGTACCCATGTGTACACCTGAAAAACTGTTACACGCAACAGTTGTGTTGTACCATGCGTCCACCTGTACAACTGTTACACACAACAGTTGTGTTGTACCATGCGTCCACCTGTACAACTGTTACACACAACAGTGGTGTTGTACCCTGTGGCCCCCTCTAACTGGTACACACAACAGTGGTGTTGTACCCATGTGTCCACCTCTACAACTGTTACACACAACAGTGGTGTTGTACCATGTGTCCACCTGTACAACTGTTACACACAACAGTGGTGTTGTACCCATGTGTACACCTGTAAAACTGTTACACGCAACAGTTGTGTTGTACCATGCGTCCACCTGTACAACTGTTACACACAACAGTGGTGTTCTAACATGTGTCCACCTGTACAATTGGGTACACACAAAATGTGAAGTATTTGAAAAAGTTTCATAGAGTACAAACACTATAAGTGTGTAACATAAATACCACTAAATACTGCTAAATTATGCTAATCCTATTGTTTTCTATTGTTTAATTAGCACTATTTACTACTAAATAGTGTACTCTAGTGTCACCCTTTGCTTTCTGATCTGCTCATTATGATGCATTCACTTTGCATTAAAAATAATCCCGGAATATTCTGCCAAAACTCCCGCGGTATGACCCCAAGGCGTCAAAAACAAAAAACAAAAACAAAAAAACAAAAAAACAAAAAATCGAAAATAAATGTACAATGCAAAAAAAAATTAGACTATCTACTTTTTGTATAAAAAAAAAGTTTAAGTTTAGATCCATTTGTCCAAAATATTAATAATCTATTACAATGTTTTGTCTTTGACGTGATGCATGACAGGTATTTAGATTGGCAAAGCGTTTTTTTTAAGCATACTTTGGTTAATAAAATTACTCTGAAATAGTGAAGTTATTTTAAACTTTTTCCACAGATTCCCCAATATGTACTGCATTCGATAATCAAGAATACAAGAATGAAATATGTTATAATTTATCAGTTACCATAAGGCTTCCAGTGCAAGCTATGGAGAATGCATGGCTGATTAGACTGTAAGCTTTTATACAAAAGAGCTGCTACGGTGTGTGATTACGTTGACCTTTTCAAATTATGACAGGTTAACAATCCACCAAGATATTATTAGAACTAACGTAAGATCATTACTATTTGACTAAGCTCAGTTAAATATGAAGATCAATGCCGACTAGCACTATTATAGTGTATACACTTATTTCATTATAAAGTTAGCCACGCCTGAAAAGCTACAAAACTGAGACTGTCAAGGATTATGGGTAGATACATTTTACATGTTCCAACTGCTTGATAACTGTTGATGGACTTGAGCTTTTCTACCAATAACAAGATCACCTCCTCAGAGCATCCTCAACTGCTGTAGTTTGTGTAAAAAGCTTCACTTGTTGGATATAAAACATTTCCCCATGATTCTCAGCGATCACAGCTTTCTAGGTTTTTGGTGACTAACTTTATTGAAATAAGTATATAGTGTATAAAACAATGAGTAAAGATGAAGAACACCAGAATACTAAATATAATCTATTACTATTATTATTATCTATTTATTATTATTCCCGTACATCCTCGGGTTTCCATTTTGAGTAGAGAGTTGTGTGTTAAGTTTCTCCTGTGCTTTGAGAGTTTTTTTCCCTGATTCTTCCGCAAAAATGAATTCTAAATTCACTGAATTTAATTATAAGTGGATGAATAGCTACTCAGTAGATATACCACTGTTAAATCCCATTAATTTACTTTATTTTATAATTATTTAATAGATGCATTCAATTATTTAATGAATTTTGTTCCTCTTTTTTTTTGTCTAGTTGTGGTATATTTAATTATTTTGAGTACGTTTCTTGTTTTTTCTCGTTTTCTCTTCTGTGTTCAAGGGTTTTTCTACGTTTTTCCTTCGCAAAAATCTTAATCTGGTCTTTGGCAGGGGAGCCTGAGCTGTGAAATCACTCTCAAAATGTTCAAAGTTATACAAATTACATGGTTGGCTTTCAATGCTTGTATCAAGGACTAAATCCGACGAGACCCCAATCACACCTTATGCACTAGTCAATTGAAACCCCCGCCCCCCGTCCCCCGACCCCAGCGGCTAGCGGGGCACTGAACGGAGACGTGACGCGTTTTTAATGTGCTTTTAAGAGCATGATTGCACCGGGGGTTCGGGGATTTAACGAATGGTTTTCTCAGCGGGGAATCGAGCGAGGATTTTAACGCTCGCTTGAATGTGTAAGGGCCTGGAAACAAGAGGTCGGCCATCTTGAAAAATACCAAGGAGGCGTTGTGATTCCAAGCACAGGCAGCCCGTAGCCTAGTACAAAGCAGTATGTCCTACACAAAACACATGCTCAAACAAACTTATAGCAGTTTCTACCTATACACTTTTACACTGAACTCCACTGATAAGAATCTTTCTTGATTGTAGCCTTAATAGGTTCTTATGTGGAGGGGTCTTAAAATGAGAATTTTAGCCTAACAGGTTCTTAAAAAACCCAGGTTCTTATACGCGGGTTTTGTTTAGTCGTTTCGGTCAGTTCGAATGTAGAATCAGATCATGATTAATCTATTAAAACTACTGCTTCGCAATATTTACAAGCATTGTTCATTTGAGGTTCAGAGCCCATGGAAATATTGAGCATTGAATATTAGTGCATGGAACACACAACAATTGGCTCTGTGTAGCACAAGAATTATTTGGAGTTGGCGTGATATGTGTTTCTTGTTGACTACTAAACCAAAATAACGGGGCCACAATAGCGGGGGTTTTAACAGTGAATGTGCCCCCGACTACCGGGGAAAATGTCTGATTTTAACACCACTCAAATGTTAAATTCCCCGGTATTTCGCGGGGGTTGGGGGGTGGGGGTTTCAATTGACTAGTGCATTACCTTCACTCCAAGATGTTCAGTTTAACTTTAAGCACCTCTAACTAGATGCCTTGGTTAGTTTTCTTCGGTTTTCTAGAAGTGAAAACACACAACAACGAGTATTGTTTTTGAACGAGTCAACTTCGAGCCCGAGTCACCTTCGAGCCACGAGTCAACAACGAATCACATGTGTTTTGAGTATCTTTCTAATCCATATTTACGAACGAACATGAATTTTTGTCTGAATTAAGGAATGATTCGAAAAACCGCTGACCCAAGTACCCCGAGTTTGAGGCAACAGTTGTGATCACGTCGTGATAGAAGAGTGATCACAGGTAAAACCTTTTACATGTGATCACACCGTGATCACAGAATGTGATCCAAAATTCATGATATCACACTTGAAGAATATTCATAGAACCTGTGTGTGATCACGCCCAGTAGCGTACATGTGATCACACTGAGTGAAGTGTGATCACTTAGATGGATGCGTGATCACCCACTGACAATACAATCACAAAAATTCAATTTAAACAATAAAATGTAATTAAAAATCTCTTAAAATGACAAGCAATAAATTGCAAATGTTGATATCTTTTGATCAGAATCACACTATAGATGATTACAATATCTATTACATCCATTTTGAAATCACAAGCAAATCCTGCAATCTGATTGGTTCCCTGCAGCAGTGATTTCAGCATAAATTGCAAGATTTTGAGCTCTAAATTGCACGATTTTGCACATCAACTGATATGAACCAATCACAAGAGAGACGTCATTTTCCAGCCAATTATATTAAGGAATCCATCTGAGTGTTGAGTTGCGTTTTCTGAAGAACGATTTAACCGTCAAAAGTCGTAAAAAAAGACTGAAAAGCCATAAAAAGGACTTAAAAAGACCAACTGATCACTTAAAATTGTCAAAAGCATCTTTGTAAAGTAACTGCTTAAGTAAGTTGAAGATATTACAGCGAAAAGCAGTGGGGGGAAATGCAAACGGCTTGGCGATTGATCGTGGAAAGTGGTTTCCTTTTCAATCTGTAAAGCATAACAACACATCGAAAATACAGTCATTAAAAGTCTTAAGAAGAAGATTTTTGCTGAGCTACGTGACTTCTTAAGGACAACCGAAGGACTAAACAACCTTTGATTTTTGCTGTTTTCTCGGCACAAGTGTGATCTTAACATGTTGAACAGAAATCGTAAAAATACAAGCAGTGAGCATTGGCTGTATGGACAACAGCCAGTTCATTACAACCCTTTTGGGCAGGATTGTTTTGCTATTTAATGTAAGTAAACGATTCTTAATACATGTAATGCCTTTTGGTCCTATATAAATTCATTTTAGTTTTGGATTGAAAGTGTTGGTTTTCAAAATGAGAATCATTGCTCGATCAGTATAAATAACAAGTTCTTTTGACAGCATGTTTGAATCGACTGCTTGTAGATTGTAAGTCATGTCGGTTTAACTGGAAAAAACGTCTTTTTCAAAAAAGATTTCAAAATGGATATAATAAAGTGGTAATTGAACTTCGTGTCGTGCAATTTTGGTCTGAAATCAAACTTGCAATTACAAATCAAATTTTGTAATCGCGCGTTTGATTTCAGACCAAATTACACTCCACTCAGTTCAATTACCATTATTTACAAATACAATTATCAAGTAAATAAAAATTGTTAATCGGTCTGAGTATATAATGTTGTTTAGTTGTTGAACAATGCTAATATTTTTTTATCAAATATATAAAAAAAATAAAAAATAAATAAATAAAAAAAAAGTAGTATTACAATTTACTTATTAATGCATTATTTGCATGGTTTGATTATAACTGCAATTGTTCATTACCACGAATCCATTTTTTTATGATCAATCAAAAGGGCATCCCGTCCCTCTCCTGTGCAGGTAAAATCAACCTATCTACTGTTTTTTTTTTTCACTTAGCTGTATTTTCTGAACTCGAGCTCCATGACAAGCATCGCCCATTCCTCACCATACGACATTTGGAATTTATGCTCAAGTTTATATCATTCTAGTTGATTTCTCCTTCAGGAAACTTTCTGTTAGTTTGATCCTTCAAAGCTTCCATTCTTTTAGGATCAAGTTTTCGTAACTTATCCCCCTTTCCTTTGATGCTTGACATCACTTAGTGATTTCTTTATAAGGAATAGTAGTTTTCATACATGTAATTCTAGAAGAAAAAATGACCTGCACTTACCTTTACCTAAATTAAGCTTAGGTAAGAAAACGTTTAAATATTCAGGATCTCTTATGTTCAATACACTACCTAGAGATATTAAGGATATTTCATCTTTAAGTATTTTTAAGAGTCGCCTAAAAAAGTATTACTTAGCTTAAAAGTTTCGTGTTTTTTTATTTATTTTAGACATATAACATATATAGTTTTTTTTTCTAGGTACATGTTATTCTTAAATTTAAATTTTATATAATTATTAGTTAGGATTTTTTCAGATTTTATCATAGAATTAGTTTGTATATAGTGAAGTATATATTTTTATAGTTTGTAATTAGTTTATTGTTTTATATGCAGGGCCCCTATGGATATCAGCCTAGTTGCTGAAAGGGCTACCCTGTTGAAATAAAGTCTTTATTATTATTATTGCAGCTTCCTCACGGCTGAATAAAACCTCAAATAGCTTTAGTGCATAGTTTTTAGCTTTCGTGTTGCTTATTTTGCTGAGGGTGTCTTTGTTTACACATATTCCATGTTTAGGATTTCCCAGCATCACCAAATCAGGTTTTGCATCAGATTCTGGTAATCCAGATGAGGCTGCCTTGCAGCTGGTTGTAGTGATTATGCTATGCTCGGGTATTGGTGATTGGTGATCGGCATGCGCTGCAGGTGATTGGTGGTGATCAGGTGTTAGTGGCGGTTGGAATTGAGTATGAAGTGACTTCACTACAGAGCCTGTTGAGTTATCCTCTTTTGCATTTTTGTAAAATCTCTTGACGCATTGCTTACAGGATGCAAATCCTCTGAGGAGGTGCTCCATTTTGTAAAGCTGTTGTTGCATCTCCTTGATCTCTTTTGAGATCAACATTATTTCTTCTTTCGTGGCAAAATCCCCACTGCTGAAATTCTTCACTTGACTTTCAATATCTGAAATTGATTTTGAAAAATTATAAAAACTAATATCAATGATAGTCAGTTTTTTTTTTCATCCTTAAAGAAAATGTTTATAGGGTAAGTGTGCGGCAAAAAATGTTATTGAAAGGGGCCAGAAAAATCAGTGAGTCATGCGAGCCATGTGAGGCACTTTCAGCATAGGCATGCTAATTTTGCGAGGCAATCATACAAGGCATGTCAAGATAATAAATTGGCCAAATATATTATGCATAATAAATTATTATTGAGTTTCTGAATTTTTATCAAATTGAAATGTGTTTCACGGATATAATGAATGCACTCTACTCAGTAGCGCTGACTAGTCGTTTGCGCAAAGGCGTATCGAAAAAAATCGTTGATGAAAAACGTCGCGTGTAACATAACGTTCATGGTATTAAAATATTTGAGCAGTATTACAATGCTCACCGGTTTTATTGGCATCAAGGGAAGTGCCATCAAATTCTGTACTTGGATATTCTTCCTTACCAATCCAATTATCATCATCAAACTGGGTTCCTTGGGGCAAAGAAAATGTTTACACCAATAAATTAATGTCTTAGTTACTTAGTTACTTAGTTACACACAAAGTTATGCTTTGAAGTCAAAATTAACTTATTGTATACATTAAATTTCCGTGATATCAAAAAATATCTCAATATCACGACATTGACGTGTTGCGAAAAATGGGCACGTCAAATTCGCGAAATTAAGGTTACTGTAACCGTTCAAACCTAAATTTTTTTCAACTTTCTATTGTTGAATTGTTTTATGTAGAAGATTACTGTTCGAATATTAATTCATTGTGATGTAGTGCTCACTTTCTCTCTTTTGTTTCTTTTTTATTTCATTTCAAACTCATTCGGTCGGATCACAGAATTTGTAATAGAACTAATAGGGCCTCTGAAAAAGAGCGGGAAAAAATCTCGAAAAAGTGCGGAAATTTTTTGCGGCCAATGTGAAAAAGGGCGATTTTCGACAAATTATGCGAAAAAGTGCGGAAACAATAATTTTTACGTTATGTTTCATTATAGAACTTTGCTTTTATCAATTTTGAAGTATGTTTTATTGAGACATGGGATAATCTCGTACATTATAGTATAGAGAATAGCGTGACTTACCATCGAATGAAGTGTCCGACTTGACACTTGTGACATCAGGATCAGTAGAACGTATTACCCCAATAATATCTTGAGGTGACCAAATCTCTTTTATCTTTACATGAAGGTCACGACAGGACTCACCGCGAATCATCAGAATTATTTCTTCTTCTGGTATTCCAGTAGTACCGGAGAGCTTTTTCTTCAATTCCTCGACAGTTATGTCAGACTTCACATTCACTGTAAATTCAATTGTTTCATGTCCATGAATTTTGTTGACTTTGACGGTCAAGGATTTCTGTCGTTCCTTCTCTATATCCATTGATTGCTTGTCGGCGTTTTCATCCATCAGTGCTTTTTGAGAAGTGAGACTTTTTATCGGCTTTTTTTTCGCTCCCGTCTCTTTTTTGTTCCCCTTTGATTTCTCTCTCTTTTCTCTGGCACTCATACAGTCATCATCAAGTGAATCATCCGAAGAACTTGAAATTGTAGGAATTTTTCGTTTCTTGGCAGTCAACTTTCTTTCTCGATGTTGAGTAAGACTTTTTTCCGCCCCCGTCGGAGCTTTTTTCTTCGAATCGGATTTCTCCTTCTTTTCTCTGGCACTCATACAATCATCATCACTGGAGTCATCCGAAGAACTTGAAAATGTACGAATTTCTTGGCAGTCAACTTTCTTTCTCGATGTTGATAGTTTTGTTTATTGTATTTCTTCGTATGAACATCAACTTCAGAGCTCTTGACTGATCACATTTGGCCAAAGAAGCTGTACCTGTTTTAGGAGTCTTGCAGTCTTCTTCTTCTAAAGTGATGTAATCGTTCAGTTTGGAAGGTTTTTTGCGGGTCCTGCTTTCCTTATTATTGATTTCTGCTTGTTGCCGGCTTATCCTTAAACGATCAATGAAGTCAGTGCATTCTTTTTTAGTGCCTTGCATTAGCGAAATTCCTTCATAGTCTTTCTTTTGAATGTTCCCAAACGAATCCACGACATCCCACTCAACTACTACCCTTTGGTCTCCACAGTCTCTTATCCTCGATTTGGTTATTACGAATGGACCTCTAGATTTCTCATCTTCTTCGCACGGAAATTCGACAGCATAAAACAGTGTCATAATTGTACAATCGTTAAAAAGCGCTTGAATACAGAGAATACAGTGTAAAAGAACGTTGAATGGATTGCAAGCAGTGGAATTCTTTGATGAAATGATTCATTTCTTCGCGCGCTTTTTTCCTATTGGATGAGAAGCCAGTTCCCAACTCATGTTACAAATTATGCGAAATTGATTTGAGCGCTATAAGTAAAATAAAGATGCTTGGAATGCAAATCAGGTCAATCAGTTCTACAATCAGTTGAAGTGACTGGTTATGATGATTTAAGTTCCTATGTTTTTAGTAAAAGACCTACAATAATAATAACAATAATAATAATATTAATAATAAATATGTTCTTATATAGGCGCATTATATATTCTAAAATTCTCAATGCGCTTTACAAATATAACGATGAATTGTTAAGTGATAAAGTAGATTAAAGTTACAAATTGGACAAAAATGTTTTTAGTTTTCTCTTGAATATTTCTAAAGAATCAAATGCCGGTCTTCAAGGACGTGTTGCTAAATGATCAGTTGTTAACTCAGCACCATTAAGGCATGACTCTTTTGAGGAAGTGATGGAAAATCAGTTATTTATTCATATCTTTGACAGTTTACTATGAATCTTTCCGAAATTTGGCTAGTAGTAGTAATTCTTCAAGGCAAGCAGTTACCGCATATCTGTTACCATGGAAACCAGGTCACGTGACCACAAGGCCGCCATCTTGGATTTTAAAAAATCGTTTGTAATCGTATTGAAACTACTTCAAAAGTCCTGAAAATCCATATTCCTTTTGATATTTGTAATACCTATATGGATCTAATTGGATATCTTGGAAATTATATTAGGTTTAATTTTTAGAATATTTTTAATTTTTTGGAAAAAATAGAAAATATTCTAAAAATTAAACTTAAAATAATTAAGATATCCAATTAGATCAATATAGGCATTGTAAATATGAATAGTAATCTGCATTTTCGTGACTTTTAAAGATGTTTCGGTACGTTTACAAACGGCTTGTTTAAAAATCCAAGATGGCGGTCTTGTGGTCACGTGACTTAGTTTCCATGGTAACCAAGGCTCTAAGGTTCCTTCTTTTCACAAAAGACATTAACTTGCCAAGTTTGGGGAAGATTTGTAGAAAACTGGCTATGGTATAGCTAATCAGTTTTTCATCTGAGAGCCATGCCTTAATGATGCTGAGAAAGTGCTACTACGACGAAAATCGCTCAAACTTGGATTCAGCTGAAACTTCTTAAAAATACTCTTTAAAGGTCTAATAATCACTGTATGAAGTGTTTTCTCGATATTCAGGACGAAAGTATGATATTTTTACGATTATTTTTTTGAGTCTGTTACCTCATACACTCAACATCAAACATTGCTACATATATTTCTTTGTATATAAATCCTTAATTTATTTTATTCCTTTGAAGCCCAAAGGGTGGCTAATGTGCTTATTTCACATTACTTGTGACTATAATTTATATTTTGGGGTGTTTGGGTATTTCTTTCTCCCTTTACTACTGATATTTTGATCATAAACTACAAAGAAATGTATGGAGCGATGTTCGATGTTGAGTGTATGACGTCACAGACTCCAAAAAAATAATCGTAAAAATATCATACTTTCGTCCTGAATATCGAAAAAACACTTCATACAGTGATTATTGGACCTTTAAGGAGTATTCTTAGGAAGTTTCAGCTGAATCCAAGTTTGAGTGATTTTCGTCGTAGTAGCACTTTAAATAAATCAGAAATTTTCTGAACTTCTAATTGCCCTCTTGTGATCGAGTGTAGTTTTCCATGAATTTGTTCATATTCTCGCGTTGCTGTCTCATGCCTTCAAATGCACTCGCCACTCGCACTCTGCCCTAATTCTCTTGCGACTTTTCTTTCTCTCCGTCCTTTCTCCTTTTGCAACTTCTGCGGGCTCTACATCATCATTATCGGATGAGTTGTTAGCATTGCCCGACGATGAGCTACCAACATCTGAAACATGTTTTAGCGTGACGATATATGTCTCGGCATCCTAAAACCTTTTTGTTGTAAGAAATATCGTTGTAAAAGGGAGACTCTCGCCTATGGCCACCAGTTTGTTTTTTGTTCCAATCTTTGGCAATTTTGTATCTGTCGATTAGGTACTTTATCTTTTGCTTGTACTTATCTGTAGCTCGGTTGATTTTAAACTTCGTGTTTATTTGTTCTGCGATGGCATCCCATACTTTTCGGTTATCTTTACTCTCCAGTTCGATGTGCTTTTCTGCCCATAGGCTTACTAGAGCCTTTTGTTGATCAAGGGAAAACTTGTCATAGGTTCTTTTTACCTTTTGAGGGCGCCTGTTGTTCCAGTTCTTGATCTGGGCTGTTGCTACTACTTGACAATGATGGTCCAGGGCTAGTGTTTGCTGATGGCTGATTTGAAGATTGATTTGTAGTAGCTGGTGAGTCCATGTTTAATTGAAATGGAGCTTGATACGGTAAATACGTATTGTAAGGGTTGTAATAACCTCCCTGATAGTAATATCCTTGACCATTCATGATGATAATGAAGGGGAGAAAGCGTTGCGTGACGACACTGAAAGCGGCTGTGGGGGAGACTAGACAGGGTCACGTTGAGTCTTGATATTTTATACTGATCAAGCGATCTGTTAACTGTTAACATGACATGATCTGTCATTACCGGATTCGGTTTCTTTTGTTCGCAGAAAATCATCCTGCCCCACCTAAGCATTACGGCGTCTTTGAAGTTTTGGCTGGTTTACAAAATTTTGGAGATTTGGAAAATTTAGAGTCGCATTACAAAAGGCAAGTCGTTGACAGATGTCGAAAGGATTAATGACACATTTTGATCAAAAAATACTGTAATGCGACTTGCCCACGAAATATCCATGCCTGAATACTGTTTATCTGAATCACTAAGTCTTTCAGAAGATGAAATGAGTGAAAGTAGTTTATCCAGTTCTTCTAGTGAAAACGAATGTTCAAGTCTAAGTGAAAGTGAGTTTGATGATCAGGGGGCTCCCCAGAAACCAAATACTAGTAATACGACGTTTAACACCAAAATAACAGATGAGCCGCATTATAGAGGAAGTGCAATTTCTAAAATATTAGCTTATGTACAGTTTATTGTTCTATTTGTTCTCAAACACAATTTGAGCAAAATCGCCTGGGCAGACCTTCTACTACTAGTCATTTCCATTTTGCTTGGTGACAGATGTGACAAGACTATTAAGTCTGTGTACAAAATTAAATTGTGCATTATACAGTATTTTGGAACAGAAGATCCAACACCAATATAGTACTGTTCAAACTGCTTAGATTTATTAAGCGAGGATGCTTGTATGAAACAGCAATGCTCGGGTAAACGAGTCAACGCTTTCCTAGATCTCCATTTTGAAAATAAACTAAAAGAATTTTTTAAGGACGCCGAGTTTTGTAAACTTATTCGAAAAGGAAAAGATCTGATTAGAAAGTCAGTAGGCCCAAAAATACATGATATTTTTCATGGGCTTGATTATTAAAACTTCACTCTTCCTGGTGGATTTTTAAGAAAGACTTTCAACATATCATTTACGGTTAATCCTGATGGAGTTAATAAATTTTCTTCATCACGCGCTGGTCATTTGTGGCCAGTGTACCTCATGATAATTGAGCTTCCAAAAGAATACCGTTTTAAGACGAAATACATAATACCGGCATATATCTACTGCGACAAGCAAGATCCAAATATGCTAACTTTTTTAAGTCCATTATTTGACAAACTGAATGTTCTTCATGAAAAAGGAATTGACATTAAGAACAGTGCTGAAGGCCAAATTCACGTCCGATGTTTGCTGTTTGTTGCCACAGCCTATTTGCCGGCACGTGCTGAAATCATGAATATGAAACGGTATAATGCAAATGTGGCTGTCATCTTTGCAAAAGTAAAGGGCAAGGGTATGGAATAAACAACCTCCATCGTTACTGGCCACTTGAAAAAAATCTGCCGCAAAGCACTCATAATGATCAGCTTTCGTATGCAAAAGATGCAACTCGAAAAAAATGCAGTAATGGTTGTTAGGGGCCACTCTGTTTTTGCAAGGCTGAATTACAGTTTTGATTTAACTCTTTCATTTGCTATTGATTGGATGCATTGTGTAGCACTTCGATCCGTGAAGTATGTCATGAATCTGTTAATAATAAACAACAAAACCAAGTGATATTGTATTGGTGGTACAAATACAATAAAGATTCTCTCGGAAAGGCTTATAGCAATCAAGCCTCCTGATATTATTGGACGAAATCCAAGATCATTGAGTGAGGAATCACACTGGAAAGCTACAGAACTGAAAAACTGGCTATTACACTACTCAATACCAGTAATGTATTCAACTTTGCATCCTTTATACTTATAATGCATTGGTCACTTCTAGTAGGAGCGTTGGCCATCTTGACCTCTGATTCCATCAGTCAACTTCAATTACAACAAGCTGATGCAATGTTGCAAGATTTTGGTTTTTTTGGTGACAATTCTTATGAGAAAACAAATTGCACCATGAATATCCATCTTTTGCAACATTTAGCAAACTATGGTGAAAGAAGGGGGCCTTGTGGGCATACAGCTGCTTTGCTTTGAAAGCATGAATGCTTATCTCAAACCTCTTGTCCATGGCACACATCACGCAATGGAACAAATAGGATGTGCTCTTGGCTTGTGCTATGGCTTGAGCATTTTTACAAAACGGACCATTGGCAGACACAACACATACGCCAAAGAAGTGTGAAAAAGTACATGAAAAAAAACTGTGAACTATATAGTGTAAGCAGCCAAGCCCACCCCTATTAAAATGAAGAAGGGTACTTTCAAGAAAATTACACATAAACATAGGTATGAATCAGATAAAATTTTTAACTTTAGAGTATGAAATCTCCTTGCTCACCCCATTTTCTCAAAAAAGAACCCCGGGACACCACACACCATGGACACGCCCCCCAACCAGCAAATTTTGCCATATTGAAAAAA